>NW_015112692.1:0-88930 GCF_001443285.1 Poecilia latipinna | reverse complement strand
GGAGAACTGTGTCCTTAATATATCCAGCAGTTATTAGGACGCAGCCCTCTGCTGCCCTCTGCTGCCCTCTGCTGGGTCCTTATGGAAAACCGAGAGCGGCAGAGATACCAGCGGCCTGTAGCCCGGTGTGGCTCATATATGTAAGTTTCCAGGGTGATGGGGGGGGTTCAAAAAATTTGAAGGTACGGTTTATAGTATGGTGCGCTCATAGTCTGGAAAATACGGTAATTGGTCTTAAAAGATTTTTTGAAAACGAATTAATTATCTGCAAATAATGCCATCTTTGAGTGTCTTTGCTGTAGTAGTGAGCGGTTTAATCATGTAATTTTATTATCACTAGATGGCAGTAGGTACAGAGCATTTTACATTAAAACGAAAATTTGTGATGCATGAATGTTACTGCATTCATGCATCACACACAACAGTGTTGTGGCTCTGCTCAGGTGTTCAGTTGTATTTTTGAAGTGGACATGTTGAGTGCAATTTAAAATAAGAAATGTAAAAATGTTAAAAATAAATTTTTGTGTTTACCGTATTTTCCGCACTATAAGGCGCACCTAAAAACCTTCAATTTACTCAAAAGCCGACAGTGCGCCTTATACTCCGATGCGCCTTATATATGGACCAATATTGAGCCACAACAGGTCCAGCAACGGACCTTACCACAGGGGCCGCGTTTCATTGGCTAATGCCCATTTTACGTCACAGCGCAGCTACCACGTGCGTGACCGTCTCACAAACACAAGCTACAGTACTAAACATATGCTAATGTACATTGTGGACCATCAAAACCATGAATGCCGACTTACCCAGCCTTGCAAGAACAGGCATCAGTGATCTTGTCCACAGCTATATTTATGCTGAGGGTGTGAGGATCTGCTGCTTTCCTCATCTATCGGTAGCTTTTAGCTGCGACGCGCACAATGTTGGAGGCATCCAGTGGCTCAAACACCTTGATGTCGTCCTAAAAAGATGACATGAACTTGTTGGTTCCCCTGTCCATTGTCGTGGCTGATATTTTGTGAAAATCCTGCAGAAATGCTACGCTAATTAACTCAGATCAAAATGAAAGACGTCATGTTTACACAGACATGCAGTAGGCTGCTTACATAGTTGGTCCACTACAGTAAGCAGCCGCCAACTTCTTTTTCCCCCGTAGAAGTAGTGCGCGGTGCATGCTGGGATAGTTGTCAGAACGCTGGTTTGTTAATAAAGTTTGGTAATACATTTAAAGCCAGGGGGGGAGGGGCAGGGGAAGAGAGACAGAGACTGCGGGGCAGCATGTCGGTTGGTCTGTGTTACCCAGAAAGCAGTTGGGCATAATATCGCAACACCAACACCGTGAGTGAAACAACGACTGGGCCAGCCTACTATATAAAGTACTCGGGGACCATTTCTTTATTAATGTGGATGTGTGTGGATGTGTAATAATAGAGTATGAAGCGTCTATTCTATGCGCCTTATAATCCGGTGCGCCTTATAGTGTGGAAAATACGGTATTTTATTCCTATTCAAGACACTTTGATAAGAATGACTATATATGTAATATAGGCGGCTACAGAGTATCTTTGTTTACGTTTTTGGTTGGTGGTGTGCCTCTGATTTTTTCCAATTAAAACAGTGTACCTTGGCTCATAAAAGGTTGAAAAACACTGTACTAGACAAATGCTTTGTTGCATTTTGGGCAATAAAATATTACATCTTTTGAGGCATTTCTAATTTTGTATTAAAACATTTTATGAATTCTAAATTGTGCCAATTCTTTTAGTTGATTGATCATCTGAATAATTGATAACTAAAATGATTTGGTTGCAGCACTAGAGCAGATGCATTTACACAACTAGACATGGTGTTTTTAAGCTTATATTTTTAAATTTCATTGTCCTAATTCAGGTAGGTGTGTGTGTGTGTGTGTGTGTTTTTTCCTGTGTGCCTGCAGGGTGACCTCCAGTGTCAAACACTCTGCTGTTTCCTCCAAACTGTCCCAGAAGCAGAGGAAGATGTTGGCCATGGCCAGCAGAGAAGCCAGTGTGGATTCACCTCCATCTAAATCGGTGCCCATAGCGACGCCATCCAAGAGCAGCGAGAAGACCTGGTGAGCCAACTGATTTAGAAAAAAAAAAGTTTTAAATTGTGTTTTTATTATTGGTGTTTGTGGGACTCTTTTTCTCAACTCAAAGCTTTTTATCGTCAATATTCCAGTATTTTCTGTTGCATTTCTGCAGGGCAACAGCTGTCCAGTCCCCTCCTTCTTCATGCTCATTTCGGGCTCTCGTGGAGGAGGAAGAGAACCGTTCAGCCAGAGTGGGTCACCCGGGACCCCAGCGGGTCCATAACATCCTGGGGACCTCTGCCAGTGCCACGCCCGCTGCCCGGAGGGTCACGTTCAAAAACAACGAGAGCGGCGAGCCGGAGAAGCCCACTGGGTGAGCAGAGTGATTTCACATTACTACGCATGTCACCATGGCAACAGATTTTTACTTTGATAAATTTAATTATTTTAAAGAACATTTAACATTAGTACAGGAGGATATTTTAAATATCCAAAATAAAACTCAACTAAAATCAATAAATAAAACAAATTAAACCCCCCCCCCCACACACACCCCCAAACACAAACACAAGACCCCATAAATAAAATCCATTATGAAGTCTGTGCAAATAAAATATTAATCATGAAAATAGAAATTATTGAGCTCAATTGAATTTATCATGCGAGTTCATGACTTATTGACAGACCTGCACATTGTCTAATTTAACTGGTTCAAATACAAAGGCCTGTCACGATAAACGATAATATTGTTTTTGTGACCATTTTCAAGTAATATAGCGCCAATGTCATAATAATGCAAGGTCACGTTCTCATCATACTTTTAATTCTAATAAACATCCAACACTGGAATTGGAAAACATTTTATATATCCAAAAATAAACACAACAGAAAAAACAGTGTTTTTTTTATTTTTGTTTTTGTTTAATCTGACACAAATTGGTATTAAAATTAGCAGAGCTTCTTGTTTTTTCTGCTGATTTCCACTTGAAGGCACTGTTGAGGTATTTATCACGCGTCATCACAGTCTGCGGTTTTTATTTTTATTTCACTGCATTTCTATTATATTATTGCTATTGGTGGAGTAAACATACTTAAATTGATCTATTCTAATTGCGGATTCAACATAGAAGCATCATATTAACATGAATGTAGTTTTTATATTTACTTCAGAGCAGGGAAACCAAACATTTTTCAAATGAATTTTCATAAGAAGTGGTGGAAAAATAAATAAATGAATAAAATGCCGTCGTATGTTACTGTTGGAGTCGTTGATGTTAAGTGCTGAGGTTCCTGGAGGTTCTCTGCTTGGGAGGCAGGATCTGGGTGAGCCGAACGGCTCCGAGTGACCCGATGCAGCTGGGTTGACCTGCCCGCGGAGACAGAGTCACCCTAACCTTTACAGCCTCTCTTGACAGCTGGATAAACACAGTATATACGCACACACACACGCGCGCACGATGTCCTGATCTGGGGAAATGTTGTGCTTTGCTGTTTATACGCTATCTGACCCCCAAACAAAGTACGCTGTGATTATCATTTGTTTACTGGATTTGAAGTCTCCTGCTTTAAGCAGTTTTCATCCTGGATTGTAACAAAAATAAATAAATAAATGAAAAAAAAAACATATTTCTGGGTGTTAAACAGCTGTAGGACTCAGTCGAGTGGAGGCGGTGATGTAGATCAGAAACGACAAGGGCAGTCCTCGCGTCACCACGGATCACACGGAGCAGGGGAGCGAGTTTAACATCGAGTCAGGAAGCCCTGGATAATCTCAGCCGTGCTTTTCCAGACCGACAGTCCGATTTAATAGAGATACCTCTCTAATCTTTGATTTGACAGACCGTCAGACATTTTTTCCGTCTTATGTCTTCAGCGAGTGCTTCCCGAGGAAACTCCTGCTCGTATCATTACACTGGCCTGGCTGCAGTATCCATATAACCGAATGCTTCTGACCACATTTATAGTGCTTTGCATAAGCGCTCATACCTCCTGTTCGTTTTTGCGACATTACTGCCAGGAAATTCAGTTTATTTCATTGGGATTTTTTTGGGTGTATAATCATGAAGTTGAAGGAAAACAATCCCAAAAATGTGAGAAGTTTGTCATGTGTTTGCATACAATTCCTGTCAATATCAATTTGATATCGAATTCGATTCGTTATGTTTGGGATTATTTTGCTGAAAGACGAACCCCTGCAAATAATTTTATTTTCACTTTTAGCAGGTTGTCTGCTTCAAAACTCTTCGAAGTTCACAGAAAATTTTGAATACATCACTAAGTGTTATTGAAAGACATTATTAACAATACCTAAACGCCAACTATTAAGTCTCAAAACTGGCAAACATACATAAAATACAATAAAGATACAGTTTTTGCACAGATTAAACACAGGAGTAAAGTTAGTCGAGGCGTTGCCACGCAACTGTCAAAATCCATTCCTCGGCCTTATCCAGAAGTTTCGGCTCATAAATGAACACCTGAACTAAAGCGAGGTTGGAACAAAATGTGAGAATGATCGTCATGCAGAAAATCTGTATGATCTCTCGTATGAAATGAAGTCAAAGCCGGGAGTTATCAGGACGTTCCTCATAGCTTGGTGTGCAGCGCTCTAACCCGTCCTGTGCATCTCCTCCCTCTGCTCTCCTCCGCCTCAGGCCGTGGGTGCTGGGCGCCGTGGGCAGCCCCCCCCTCTCCTCCCTGGTGACCTTCGCCTCCATCGTGGAGGAGGAGAAGCAACAAGAAGCGGCGCTGATCCGCAGCCGAGAGAAGCCGCTGGCGGTCATCCAGGTAGACGACAAACAAACGCACTCCTTCACTCCCATTTTGATTCTAAACTAGGATTACATGGTGGTGGAATGTCTGCTCCTTTTGTCTGCAATCTGTTCCCGTCTGGCAGATTTATCTGTGTAACATCTCCGTCTTGCGTTGCCGTCGAGGCCAGACTCCTGCCACTGCCTTCACTAAACACTTTTTTTTTCTTTTCTCCCCTATGTGGCTTTCTGGTTTCCATTTTCTTAAATGCTCCTTTACCGCCATTAGACTTTCACCGTCAGCGTTTCCCGTTTTCACCCACAAGTGAAATGTGCTTTTGCTGAACACATTATCCCATCTCATAATCTGTGGGATGATTTGCTTCCCCCTCACCCCCCGGTTCCCTCTTCCTGCAGATTGAAGAGCGAGCCATTCAGGACCTGCTGCTCTACTACAAGGCGCGGGACAACCCAGACGAGCTGATAGCGGTGGAGACGACGTCCAGGGGCCCCATGGCAGCCCCAACCTGGCACAAACACTAACGACGGGCGGGCCTGGGATGGCACATCAGTGAACAGTCAGAGCGAAGACTTTGAATCCAGATCCTCCCCACTGTGTGGTTCTGCTTTGCTGCTGCTCCGCGTCTTGTTTATTTCAACTTGAGAGAGCGACAGCTTCATGTGTCACAAAGCGCTTCTAAAGCAAACGACTTTTAGAGCTCGTAGTTCTCAGCGAAAACAGTTTTAACAAATTTCCTTCATAAATCTCTTGTCGTGTGAAGTTGCCAAAGAATCAGGAGTTTAAGCAGTAAAGTGGGTCCAAATTAAACAGAGAGAGCTTGCGTGTGTCTGATAAGTGAAAGTTCTCGGTTTAATTATGAAAATTTAAGAGTGCCAAACATCAGCTGGCAGAGCTTCAGCTTTAATTAGTGGAAAATGTCGTAGAGGTGCTCTGATCGACTTTCTCCAGCCAATACCAATTTCTTTCTTTTTTTTTTTTTTTTTTTTTTTTAGGGGCTTGTTTTGTTGCTTTATTTTAGTATTTTCCAACTAAAAAAAATAGCNTACTTGACAGGGACTTTGTACATTAATAACATTGCTGCAAATGCTCCAGAGTTAGTAAGACGACTATTTTTCATCTGTAGTCCCTGGACAGACAAAACAGCAAGAAAAAAAGCAGACTAGCTTCAAGCAATATAATCAGACACTGAATAATATAACACCAAAGCTAAAAATGCTAAAAGTACCAGCCGTTACTTAAAATATTAAACAACAAACAGTTATTACCAGCACATACAAAATCACTCAGTTATATCAAGACACTTATAAGTTAAAAATGTGAGTGAAGCCTTAGCTGTGGAACTGTGCTCAGCAGCTTCAATAATTTCAGTATTCAATGCACACCGAGTCACAGTTTAACATTTAAAGCGCTGCCCCTAATTAGGTAATGTGCATTTCTTTCATGTAGAACTTAGCCGTCTACTAATAACCTACGCTAAGAGCCGAGCTGCTGTGAGGGGATTTAACTTAAAGGAGGTCACTGCTGCCGTGGAAGCAGCGCAACACAAAGTGCCCCACATTACCAACCCCAGGGTTTTGTCAATAGTGATGAAACATCTCAGCACAACAGCGTGAGCTTTTCAGGTCACGGGGAAAGTGGCGAGGGGGGAAAACAAGCACTGCCGCCACCCATCCTGCTAACTCCCAGTCAGGTCTGCAAGTCTTCCCGTGCAGTGACAGGAAGAAAGTGGCGAGCTCTCAGCTCTAGGTAAAAAAAAGAGTCGGCAACAAACCCGAGCGACCAAGCAGCGCGTAATTTGCACGTGTACGGTTTTAGGGCTCATTAGCTTCAAATCTGATGAACAATTACCGCACTGAACGTGGGGGAAAGAAACAAACGCAGGCTCCGGTGGCATTTCAAATCAGTGTGCTTACCCAGCACTGCTGTAAGTGATTCATCTCCTGAGGATGAAAGCAAACAAATGCTGCCTGGAGAGATGTCTGATCGTAGCCGTCCATGGAGTTGAATTTACCCTTGGCTGCTTTCCCCCCTCCCAACTCCCGCTTTCACTCTCCGTCTCGCTGTCAGTGTGTGTCCATCTGCCCAGCGTGTAAGCACACATTGCAAATGTCACTCATGACTGTCAAAGCAATGCCACAGCAATCACCTCCACCGTACCCTGACTATAACGTCTCAGTCCGATGAAATACTAGCAGGTACTATACTGTCAATGTGTCCGTTTTTTTTTTTTTTTTACTGCTTCAATATATGTCCTGGCAGAAGACGTACAACAACACGGCCATGACCCATTTAGATAGGTGTCAACTCCTTTCGCACCAACACCGCGGCCTTGGCAATCAAAGACGTACATAAAGCCTTCAGCTGTGTAGCAGCTGATCTGATGTGATACGTGGGAGGAAAGGCTTGTTGTTGTGCAATGTTTGGTAAATATTTACAAAGTTGCCCAAACACATTATACCTTTAATTTTAAAAATAATAATCATTGTGAAAATGTAGTTAATTTTGGGTTTATTTTAATCGTTCCTCTTGGGGTTGAGCGATTGTTGAATGAGGTCCCGTCTCATTTAGCTAAAGAATCAAACCCAACGGTATTATGTGAACATGTCCATTAAAATGGCTGCTATTGTAACATGGCATAAACATGTCATTTTTATTTTTCACAATTATTGTGAAAAATAATAATTGCTGGAAGCAATGTTTTACTGATGTTAAACTCACAAAACTTACTTGAAAATATCTACACCAAGATGGAACCCCTTGCTCCAAAATCAATACCTTCAAACTTGGCTGAAACTTCCAGCTGTGCACATGGACTGATCGTCTAATGACTCTTAAAGTACACTGATGTAATATTCGCCTTCCCTACGGCTTTCCACCTTCTCTCGATTCAATTTTACTCCGTGTGTATGCACGCATTCACAGCTGACTGTATCCCAACTCATTACCCGCTCAAAGACTTTACTCTTCTATCTTTGGGGTTATTAGGAAGGTCCTGTTTTTTTTCTTTTTTTTTTTATGAACCGTTTGTATTCATGGCATGGCTGAGCAATGCAAATTAATGAAGTACTTCCCACAAAAGAAAAGAGAAGGATGATTTTAATTTGGAAAGTGTCAACTGTTTTTGAGAAGCATATCAAAATCCTGTGGCGGGTTGAAAATTAAGAGAGCCGTCGCCTCTCTTGGAAAGCTTAGGTCCCTTTTAGTCTAGAGGTAGCCGTCTCATTACTTCATAAGATCCGAGCTCTGGCGGATGTCAAACATGTCAATGAAAACACAATTCTCTCTGGTGATTCTTCAAATCTATTATCATTTCTATTAGCAATTTAATTTAATATTGCTCTAATAAGGATATTTTATGCCCTTATATAATATTCATTCCACACATTTAGGAGAGGCCCAGGGCTCAAATCTGTTCTGTTGATTCTTAAAGCGGGCTTCACACTTCAGAATTTTAATTTGCATTTTCAGAGGACTGCTTTAATCCTAAAACGCCCCCATGGTATACTGACATCAATTAAAATGACGGAAAGTTTTGCACAGAGGGCTGTGCTCTCAGTGATGTGGCTTACGCCATTAAGCACATAATGTTTGAACTGATATAATGAGAGAGGGGCAGAATTGGACAAATTGGTACTTCTTCAGAAGCAGAACCGAGGCTACGGATCCCGTGAGATGTAAATATGACATGATAGAGCTAGTCTGCAAATTGGGAAAGACAAAAAGAACATGCTATCCAAGTCATGCAGATGTTTTTACTCCAATTAAGACGCAGATTGATTTCAAGAAAACTTTCGTAAGCTTGTTCATGTAGTCAAGGCAGTAAGTTAAACGTTAAAAACTACAAGAACTACAAATAGCCTCTGCATTGAGCCACACTGATCTTTTAAATTCTCCAAAACATTAGGCCAAATCAATGCAGAACCGGTTTAATAAACCCTAAATCTGGTAACGCAGGTACTTCATAATTTGCACCCCACTAATGAAATGTAATCAAATTTGAAATGTGCTGTCTAAATATTTCAGTTCAAGATTGTTCTACCATTAAAAATCCAAAAGAAACTGAAGAGTTTGCTTCTTCATGTTTCTTTTGAAAATATGAAAATCAGGTCAAACATTCAGGACTTCTGTTATGTTCATCATCATGCAGAGGTGTCAAAAAGCCTTTTATCAAAAGATTGATTTTGTTCACACAAGCCAACTATTTGCTGCTTTGTGAGAAGAACCAAACAGTAAATAAGAGACCGTCTACCTGGTGAGTAGGTAAAGATATTATTCAACAGTAAAAGTAGAAAACCTTGACAAATTTCAACAGCTTCAGAGGGAAGTATCAGTGGGCCCAGCATAGCATTGTGTTCCACTCACAAGGCTTTACCCTCCTGAGTTTCAGATCTCAGATGACAGCGTTAATGCTGGACTGTCTTTATTCCACTTTACTCCTTCTGGTTTAAATGTGGAACAAACAACTTTGTTATGGTGAGTCAGAAGCATTTTATAAAAGTTGGCTTTCAAGCTCCAGATGGGTTGAATTTAAACCCAAAGCAAAGCAACGTGGGATTTCCCCTGGCACGCAGAGAAACCCAAATCTTTCAACACATGCCATGTAGCCAAGTTTCAAACTTCTCAAATTTCTCTATAACCACAAATCATTATGGATTTTGATAAGATTTTGTGTGATTTGAGAAGTAGAAAATGATTGGGGAAATGAATACATAGCTCTACCTTCTTTATAAATAAAATTTTGAATGTGATCACGCTCAGAAATTTGACTAGGCCAAGTCTCGGTAGAGGGAAGTGGTCCTTTGGACTTTCCTCATTGAACCAGCTACCATATTTCCCTCACTACAGGGCAAACAGGATTTTAAGGCACACTGTTAATGAATGGTGTGTTTTCAATCTTTTTTCATATATAAAGCACATTGGACTATAAGGCGCATTAAGCAAAACAAAATAGTCAGATAAGTCAGTCAGTTAAAGCGCAGTACGTATTACTCTGCTACGCTCCTGACTATGTTAACCGTAATGTAATGTAGCTAAAAAAGGTTTACCGAGTGCCATGTACCACACAAAAATTGCTTCCAGGTCAGCAAGCACAACCAGAATTAATCCATATTAATCCACTAGCGGGTGCTGTTTTACTTCAGAACATAAAAAAAGGCACTCCGGATTATGAGGCGTACTGTTGGTTATCTCGGTAAAATTGAAGACTTTTAAGTGCAACTTATAGTCCGGAAAATATGGTAACTTCTCAACATAGACATAAATGGGAGCTTTAGTAGTAGCTCCCATTACACAGTCGCTGCTACTACAAACTCTTCTACCTGAGCTAGATGTATCAGCTCATCCAGAGTTAATCAAGGTTCTCCTTACGCATGTAGTTTCAGTGGTCAGACCTATTGTTGGCACCGTATCCTTTAGCATCTACCTGGGGCACTGTTCACCTGACTTTTCGTATCAAGAGATTCTGTTATTCTTTCTGGTGGATACATGTTGCTACTTAATTCCAATATTGAATGCATCAGTAAAATGTGCAGACTGTGAAGACCCAGACATGGAGGAGGAGGAAAAACAGATCAATAGAGGAAATTAGCACCTCATATGTGAAGATATGGATGAAGAGAATAGAGGGTGAAGCGGAGCAGATGACGCCGTGTATCATGTCGGATTCAGTTAGCCGCCAGTGCCCTGTTCCAGTGGAGAGCAATTTGCTTGTTTCCCTCACGGCTCCCGCTGCGGTGGCAACGCCGTCACCTCCTCTACGCTCAGAATACAGAGGCCTCTAGCTGAGGGGATATCACCTCTCAGTTTGGCATGTCTACCCTCAGATCCCTCATCTCCTGTGCCGTAACCTCTGAAAAGCCCACGCCGTGCTGCCATTACCGCAGCGCCAAGGCTCTAAGCAGGGAAAAGATGGATCTGGAACTTCTCTCTGACCAAAGCTCCACATATCCCTCCTCTGTATTCAATGCCATTATTTACCTCGCTGCCTGCCCAGCCGTCCCGTCTCGTCTTTCTCCTTCACTGCCTCCCCACCTCTTTTGTTTTTGTTAGCCACTACAGTACCACGGCTGTAAGAAGATATAAATATCTCGAGGCGTGAGCCACATCCAATAAAGGAAACTGATGTGAAAGGCTGTGACAGGTGATCGCAGTGTTTGAGGAGTGTGAAGGCGATTTATTCGCTCAGTTAAGGTTGGTAAGGCCTTAAAGCAGTCCATCGGACGGGGAAGACAAATGGAAATGGATTCTAGTGAGGCACTGCATTAGAAGCGAAGGCTCAATATTTGCTGTAAAATTAAACAGTTGTCCCTTGACCAGTCCTGTTTCACAGCTCGGCATGATAGATGACTAGCACTGCTCAGAATGAAACATTTTCGGGTTACATGCTCAATGATGGTCTCTGGTAAATTAATTCAAAGCCATGTCTAAATGGCTTGTGACGCTCGCTCAAGCCAGTCGCCTGTTAATACCGCCAGATGGGGCCCTCCCTCATACGTCGCCCATAATTTCACAAAGCCCAAATGGGGCGAGCAGCCATGGCGTGCTTTTGATGGGGCTTTCACAGCAGGGCCCAGCAGGTGGCTCGAAAGAAACCTGAGAGGGAGTCGTCACTCCTCCTTCATATCACACCTTCAAAACTGTCCCGTCGTATCTCCAGGCCCCTCGCAAAAACAGCTGTTCGCTTTGCTTTCACGGTGCGGAACATCAAAGAACAGGTTTAAAGGCAGCGGCGCCGTTTTCAGGAATCTTTAAAAAAAAAAAAAAAAACTCGCATGATTCAGCGTGTCATGCCGGGTTTGTGCCTTTTCCCGTGTTTGTGAGTCACCGCAAAGTAGCTGCTGCAAGCCGAGGGATTCCGACACGTTCCCCTCCGAGGCCTGGAAGCGCCCGCATTCACACATTTGTTTGAGGGTGGACACTCGGGCTTGTGAATTAGTGCCTGGCATCAGTGTTTCAATTACACATATCTCAGCCCGTTTTGGCTCCTTTCCCTATCGCATGACAAGAGACGTCTTTCACGCACACTCCTGGAATTTAAAATATGCAAAAGTACACCATTTGAGGGGATAATTGCCGAAGTCCCTTAGCAACTCTAACAGGGAGTGAATTAAAAGAACCATAAGATAACATGTTAATGTTATCTTATTTTGGCTCAATTAGGTACTATTTAATAATATGCTAATCTCTTCATTTGTCATGTTAGCCAGTCCTTGATTTCACACTTTTGTATGTTTTATGCAGAATCTTTGAGGAATTAATGTCAGAAGTCCAGTATGTTGTTTGTGTATTTTTTTTAAATATATGGTACATTTGCCACCTAAAAATAAAATTTTCATGATTAGAGAAATGAGTCATCTGGCATCTTTCTTCTCATGGAAGATTATTTTTCAACCCATTATCGGTTTATGTTTATCTTTGTACTAAAATATAAAAGCTCACAAATTATGGTTCTCTAATTTCACAATAATAAAAAAAAAATATGTCTAACATTCCCGAAGCCTGATGGGCTATTTTCCTACTCTAAATTGTATTTTGTTGGAGTTCATTAGCTCATGACTGTGGAGGCTTCTGGCAGGTTGGGAGGAAACCCTTGGAAAAATTTAAAGCAAGGTTTGGGTATGAAGCTTTAGAAATGGCACAGAGCACTATTCAATTCAGCATCTGAAAACGGAGGGAGTATGGAATAATTGCAGACCCCGCTAAGATGTTTCTCTGTATCAACAATAACCAGAGAAGCAGACAAGTGGCTCACAGTAGCTGAAGAACAACGATCCATATCTCAGGTGGGAGAATATGTATTATTGATGCACCCAACAAATCTGTCATAAATGGAACAGTGGCAAGGAGAAGGCAATTATTCAAAGAAAACTCAAACTTTGAAATTAAACTTTTGCCAAAGTAAATTTAAGAGGTTCTTAAAATCACAAAGATGAAGGTGCAACAGTCAGGTAGATAATTATGCAGAACTTTATTTTATTGGAAAACAAAACAATACAACTTATTTGAAGCTCATGATTATGATGGGATAAAATGTAAAAACTAAGGGCAACCTAAACTACTAAATCCTTCTGAAGTTGTGACCTCCTTCATGTTTGAGGAAATTGCTTTAAATCAGAGTCGAAATGCAGACGTGCTGAGCTGCCCGGAAGCTCCAGACAAAAACGCTAATGAAGGAAGTCAGGAGGAAAATGTGAGCGCTGTAGTGTTAATTGACCTGACAGACGCCTTCAGTGTGTCCCGCTGGAGAGAACTGGTGGCACAGCACTTTGATCAGACAAGGTGTTGTTTGTTATTTTAATGTCTGACAGTACACTTCTCCCTCCGCTCTGTCACATGCCCTCACATTCTCTAAATAATGCTGCTTTGTCTCTGTCCTTTCATCGCTCTACTCCCCCCAATCCCAGTGGACCTGTCCCCGAAAAGCCTGCTTTATCAACGCGAGACGGATGATGCGGGCGGAGGAGTGGACGCCGATGTGCCGACTGTCCCTCTAAAAAGACGGGAAGCAGTTATTTTCCCCCACACATATTCCTAATAAGCTTAAAAATGACCAAAGAGGGCTTATGCGTACGTTTCCCAGATCAGGCGGGCAACCTTGGAAACAAACATCTGTCCACTGCATCTTTCACAAGAAACCGTGCACTTAACACAGCATCGCAGAGGACAAGATGCACTTCATCTCGTTGCATCTACGGCTGCTCGGGGCGGGAGGGAGGGCAATGAGCGAGTGGTAATTAGGCTTGATTTAATGCAGTAATGTATCCAACACAGCTGTTGTGTTAAACAACCAAGAGCATACGAGTGCCATCTATTTTACCTCCAGTGAGAATACCTTATTTGCCATTTACTGGTTTATTAGCTGAAATATCTGACCTGCTGCGTATTTTACTCTAATTGATTAGAAGAGATTCATACGTGAAGTTGGAGCAACTATCACAGGCGCAGGAGAGTTAAATGATTTTGTAGGTCAGCAAGAACTTGCATGGAAGTGGACTTCCCTGCAGACAAGTTTAAGAGCAGCTGATGTATCCAACGAGACACTAAAAGAGTCTGAATATCATACAGACCACCAGGGAGGACAGAGTAAATAAAACACTCGTCATATTTTATTTAATTTGTTAGAATGTGCTTTTATTGTCTGGTTTTAGTGTTTAGTTTAATAACAATAATAAAGAATACTCGTGTGGGAATTCCATAAACTACTCTTTTGTAAATGTCATTCTTACCAAGATGGTTTAGGTACCAAGAAGAAATTCAAAGTGATGTAAATGCACACTTACACATAAAGAAAACACAAAAACAAACATGAAACGCGTCAACTAGAATCATATCTATGTGCGTCTCGAGCCATCAGGAAGTCAAAGCTCATTTATGTCACTTTAATTTGAGTTGCCATATTTCAGAATATATACACCATGTCAAAGATGGCGTTAGAAGCTAAAAAGTCGCTACACAGATGCAAGCCACATGGAGTAAATATGACAGGCTGCTAGAAAGTTAATTTTATATTAAAAAAAAATTAAATTAAAAAAATTCCCCTCTCACCCTCCGTGGGTGGTCTCTTTCATCCTCTGAGCTCGGGTCCTCTACCAGAGGCCTGGGAGCTTGAGGGTTCCTCCAGTATCTTGGCTGTGCCTAGAACTGCACATTTCTGGACTGAGATGTCTGATGTTGTTCCTGGGATCTGTTTGAGCCACTGCTCCAGTTTGGGGGTGACTGCCCCGAGGGTCCCGATGACCACAGGCACCACTGTGGTCTTCACCTTCCAGGCCTTCTCCAGTTCCTCTCTGAGGCCCTGGTATTTCTCCAGTTTCTCGTGCTCCTTTTTCCTGATGTTGTGGTCACTTGGTATTGCTACATCCACCACAACGGCTTTCCTCTGTTCTTTATCCACCACCACAATGTCCGGTTGGTTCGCCATTACCATATATATATATATATTTTAATCCCCTCAAAGTCATAACGCTTGCAACCTTGCAAATCAATTCATCAACAAAATTTAATTTTCATACGACTCCCTTCAGTCGGTCAGGTTCCCCTCAGAGCACAAACGGTTGCAGTCTCACCAGCAAAACAGGTGCATAAATCATGGCAGTGACCTTTCTGCACAGGAACAAGCAGGGGACACGAAGCAACTGTGCTTGTGCCGAGCATATCTTTGTGTTTGTGCTAATGCATGCTTTACAGGAGTTAACAAGACCCAAGGCTACAATTTAAGGTGTTAAGAATAGTTGTGAAAACGCATTGTGATATGCGAGCAATTGAAAATAATTTACCATCTCGGACCCGCCCAAAGCAAATACCCTAACCCTAAGCCAAAGCAAAAATGAAAAATTGTTGTAGCCAGATAAAATTATACATTTTACATCTTTGGAAGTAGAAGATGGCAGTTCTATTCTCTTCCGTGTTCGATATGCAGTAACATGTTAAAAGCAGATTAGCACTCAATTTATTTATTTATTTATTTTTAATCTAAAACAGTGTTTTTCCACACACACTGGAAAAACAAAGACAGTGCTGCAGCTGAACATTATTCAATAAGATGCATTTGATTTAATTTATAACACGAATGGTGGGCGTCAGCAGAAATTTTGTAAAGACAGCACACACAAAGAAACCCTGATAAAACAGGGCTGTATTTTCTTACCTAGTCACTGTCTCCTTGAAGTGCTGGTCTATGAATCGCTCATCACCATGGCATCAACAGTGTTGCGTCCCCAGTCTTTGATTTTGTTCCTCCTCTTCCAGTTGTTCAATCATCCTAGGGCAAAAACAAATACATTTGTTTTTGATGAAACAGGAATAGCTTGCACCAATAACTCAAATCTTTCACACTTTTCTTGGGCAGAACATTTTTTGTGGACTGTAAGACTACTCCATCATCTTCTGTGTTGGGAACAAGTGGTCACATATCGATTCAATATCTCTGTTAGAAAATATGTAGAGAGAAACTTAATAAAACAATCTATTATTTGTTACGCAGATATGATCAGACTCCAGATATTAAACATAATATAAACTGTTAAAGTTTTTAAAAGCAAAGATGAAGGCCAACTTGCATTTGGGCATTATTATTATTTTTTTTAAACGTTTACAATTAAGGCATGAATGGGACATTCCTTCGTTCTTGCCACAAATGCGAGTCCAGTCATTAAGAGTTGCTTTCAAAGAGGAAAAAACTGGGTTTAATTTTAACACAACTAATAAGGTGCTGGCTAGAGTGTATATAAAGTCTTTGGACACACTTAATAAGGCCTGTGGAAAAGTGAAACCACTCTACCACCGCAGAAACTTTAAGAATTATATGAGGCCAACCTTGAAACGATGGCACTTTCCTTCCTTCCTCTGTCTGCAATTTAGATGACTGCAGTTCAAACCCTTTAAAAATCGTTCGAGTTACTGGGTAGAAGTGAACAAGAATAAATCGAAGAGACTTGTTTCTTAGAGAAAGGCTTCACAGCTTGGCTCTGAACCAGTGACCTCCATCATGCAAGGCAAAAGTACTAACCACTACCCAACTTCAGTAGGCCCTAAAAATCCCTTCATAGTAGGAATTTAATTTTTGACATGCAGCACAGAATTTATGAGAACCCGACCAGATTGCTGGTCGTCTCTCTTGAGAGCACACTGTCACCTGCAGTGACAACACACACTCTGGCAGTCTGCCTTTCCATCCATCTTCTGCTTCACTTGGAAGCGCTCATGGTGGAGTGTCCCTGGCACTAGACTTTCACTTTACACTTCTTATTACACAGTGTTACAGTGACCGGACTGCTTACCAAGTGCAAATAAGAATCTGACGGGTATACGCTTTCCAAATTTCACTTTTTCGTCCCCTTATGCAGCTGCACAAGCCTGAATAAAATGAAATATATTTCCAGGATTTTGCCCTTAATCTTAATTAAATGCCAGATGCCATCCTGTCAATCTATGACCATTTTATTGAGTAAAATTATGAAAAAACAAAAAGACAGTCTTTTTTTTTAAGTTAAGTTAAATATATTTGTATAGCACATTTAGCAACAAGGGCTTTGCATGATAAAATTAGACTGAAACTGATTTATAGAAAAAAGTTATTCATTGTGGCATAATAAAGAAAAGTACTGAAAAGTTGTAACCCAGATCAGAATGAATTAGTCTCCAGATATTAATCAAAGGCAACAATAAACAAGTGGGGTTTTATTCTTAAAACAGTCGGTGTTTGAGCAGTTGTGCAGTTTTCTGAACGTTTGTTTCAGATTAGTGGAGTATAAAAACTAAATGGCGCTTCTCCATGACTGGTTCTGATTCTGGGGATGAAGAGCAGACTTTTACCAGACGTTCCAAATGATCTGCAAGTTTGATATGACGACAACTGTATTTTGGTGCATGGTCAATTAGTGATTTATAAACTAACATAAGTATGTGATGTCCATTTTCTGGTCTTATGGATAGACTGTCGAGTCCTCAATCTGGGACTTGACTCAACTGGGATAAGAGTCATAACTGGTCTATGTTTGTTACGACTGGCATAGATAACCAGCCAGGTTAGTTCTTGTGACTCACATTTGGTCAACACAAGTGGCCCTCATAGAACGAAAAAAAAAAAAAACAGTATTTTGACCTCGTTATTAACCATCAGCAGCAGCTAGCAGCCCAAGGGAAGTCCAAATGGGGCCACGTTCACATGTTTGGGGGAAAAAAATAAAAAATAAAAAAATAGAACAGCTGTAAACTCATGTGCTGGATAACTCTCGCTGTGGTGACTCAGAGCGCAGTTTGCAAATACTTGAATGGGCTCTGCACCACAACACTCAAGGCTGCAGTGATGTTGGTAGTTGGGCGTTTTTTTTTTTTTTTGTTTTTTGTTTTTTTTTATAAAACCTTTAACTTACCGTTGTTACACTTGGGTGCAGAATACTGAACAGCCAACATGTTTGGAAATTATGTTTCGTAATTTACTCTTTTTGCAAACTGTGTCATCGACAGCAGTTTTAGTTCTGATTGTGTAGGCAACAAAAATGGTTAAAAACAATATTTATGGCCCAATATTACCACTGGTTTTGTGTAATGGTCTAACTTCAAGAAGCTGAATATCCAAGATTTTACTCTGTAAGAAATATAAAACCTAGTTTGAAAACAAACTAAATGTTCCCATGCTTTTGGAGTAAGTCGTTATACATCCATTAATGGCTATACCAAAATGACAGTGAAGTTTTTCAGCAAAGTATTTTATCAAATTCAATTATTCAGGAATTGCTCATGATGTGAGCAGTTAACTTGTGTGGAGTTTTGAGGACATATTGTTCACAGCACGAATTTCCTCGGTTTCCTCCGGGTGCGTCGTCTATAGTCATGATTGCATAAAAACATGTCAATTAAGCTTAATCATAAAGCCGCTTTGCCAGCCCTCAACTCTTTTTCACAGAGATGCAAATTCACTTCTCTTGTTATCATTCCCCCAATCCCTTCATTAAATCCTTTTGAGAAATCAAGGGCTGGAGACAATGCAGTCCAATCAAAGTGACAGGTTGACGCAAGAGAGGAGCCACAGAGCAAGCCCAGGCAGGCGGCACAATGATGGAAATAGCCAATTCTTGCCTGCTGATTATGTAAATACCACTAGATCAAATCCTAATACAACATTAATCATGTCCGTATGGTTTGACGGTGTGTTATTTCAATTTCCTTGTGAGGGGCTCATTTGAGGAGCAAAGCTAATCAATTGTGCCTCATTATCGTGCCACAAATCTATGTCGGTGACACTGTACGTTGGGCAAATATTGACAAAAGATTGGTGCTTTAACAATCAGGGGCTTGTGGAGCACATCAGCAGTCTGGAATACCACTGTGCTTATTGACTTCACGTGGAAAGGTTTCATCAAGCAAGAGCCAATTATGGATGGGACTGAGATTTGTTAGCGCACCAACATTATCAATGTGAAGCTTTTGAGAAAAACACACAATGAAACAAGAGTATTTAAGGCCACAAGTTTGATAGTTGAAGCCAAATGAAAATATGTGTGTTGATATTGGACAAAACAGGACTTGTCAGAAAAGAAAGAGACATGGTACTGGAGCTTCCACTGGTTTAGAACAGGGGTCTTCAAATCCAGGTATGGAGAGCCGATGTCCTGGGAGAGCTATAGAGTTATTAACTAAACGTACTATAATTTCTTTTCTCATCAAAACTATTATTAGTTCACTGATGAGCTGTGTACATTTCTTGATCTACTCAATTCTTTGTTTAGCTTAGTCTCTTCACTGCACAGACATTTAAGGAGCCATTTCTGTGACGAGCAATTTATTTCTTCTTTTTCTTTACCTTTAAGATGATTGGACTTTGTATACCTCAATCTGACTATATGGTTGGATTTTGCTGAAGTAAACTGTATGTTTCCACACTGAATTGTGAAGAAATCGTGATATGCGATTTGGACTCCTTTCTCTAAGAAAGTACCATAAAAGACAATTGTTTGTGACTTGGTGCAACTTCAGTGAACAGATGTCAAAATGTGTTTGGAACAATTCCAACTCCATTTAATTGGATATGAATAATAGCTGTTCTTTATTCACATTATTGTACAGTATATATACAACAGCTATGATTAGGTCAGGGAACAGCGTGCGGCACCAATATTAATGAAACTCCCAACCCTTGCTTTTGGTTGGTTTTAATTATAAATTGTTGTGCTGCGTGTTTTAATGACTCTGGTTTATTAAAAAGCGCAGATTAATTGTGTATATCAAAACAGCCACGCTGTGCTGAGATAACCCTGGGAATTCAAACAATGGAGAATCAATGGAGCAACATATGGGTTGTAGATCATCAATATTGTAACTGTGCGGCTTGTGCGTTCATCCCACAGCAAAGGCCTGTCTGTGTTCTTATCCAGTATGTGTGTTCACACTATTAGAAGTATGCATGTGAGGCAAATTCATCACGTCTTTGATCAAATCGTATATTCTCCTATGCATAAATGATACTCAGAACCTAGACTCTGTACAAATATGGTATTGAAACATAGCTTCAAAGAGAGCTCAGAATGTAGACGGTGACTGGGGGAGTTGAAAATAAGTATTTTCAGTATATACCGTTTCAGCAGGAGACAGAAGGCTTGTTTCCAGACATGTCTACCCAGTTCCACTGGTCCTCTACCGTTTAGGAATAGACAGCAGTCCCATGTTTAAATTAGCAGGCCATCCACTTTGGCTTCTATGAAAATTACATGAGAAGCCAAGGTGTGGAAACGTATGGCAAGCTGAGCTAGCATTTAATCGGATAACCCACTCATCTAATTAGTGATGGGACTTGATAAAATTTATTTTAACAATTCAAGGGTCGGTAATAAATCAAAATTAATTGCATTTCAATCAAACTGTATACTGGCAAAATAAGCATTTTCAATTCAAAAACAGTTTTTGTTGCTAAATTATTGAATAAATGGACATATGAACTCAAAACTATTTTTGGTTCTTAATCTGTTTGCATTATTTAACCATCAGATCGGTGCAAAGTGTTATATACATTCAGTATTTCAGGAACACATTCATACAGCTTCTTTTCTTTAGCTTTAGTATTTTTGACCAGGAGAAATGTTTTTATTGACATCCATATTGTAGATATGGTTGGGAAATAAATTCATTTTGTGTCAAAATTAAAAAGATATTTCAGCTCAATTTATAAACAAACACATTGTTCCCAGTCAGCAATTTACTGAAATCTGTCAAAATTGTTAACAGTTGGATACAACCAAGTGGAAAATTTCGCCTCATTTGTCTTGAGAAAAAAAAAAAAATTATGTCTCAGATGTCTGAAACATCTTTGGTACTATGAGGTATTGACCATTGGAGATTTGCTTTAAAAATCATCTTCAGACATTAAATCTTAAAAAGACTTGCCATAAACAAGCTCATTTAAAAACAGGTTGAAGGAAAAAAAAAAAAAAAAGTGAATAGAGACACCGACAGTGGAAAATAAAAAGAGTTAGAGTGGAGCACACTGAGGAGACGAAAGGAGATGGAGGTCCTTTGAAAAAGATGTAGGCGGTGGGAGGAGATGCATCTTTGTAGTGTGTGTTCATCTTTAAAATCATGTATAAACAGCGAAGGTTCTTGTGTTCATCAAGATGACCTCCCCACTTCTGCCCCCCTACTCCGTTTCTCCCCTCCAACAGACTGTGACAGATCATATTAGAGGGTGTCTGCTGCCTTTCATTTCACACTACAAACTGTGCGCCGATTGGATTTTGTGCAATTTACAGACAGGAAGTGGTCAGATGGTGAGGCGGTGGGGGAAGTCTGTAAACAGCACAGTTGGTACTGTATGGTTATGTGATCTGACAAGTGTAAAAAAAGAAGAAACGCACTCGCGCATCTACGTGCAAGACGACGCGTGTGCTCTTAACTCGTAGGCATATCGTCTTGCTCCTGCTGGTGACGAGGTGTTTGTTGCCCACAGCTACAGCTGCGAGAAGCATGTGGCATGATGGGAGCTGGATGGCAAAAACGGCGGGTAACGGAGCATCAGAGGAGAAAATACGGCAGCCAGTTATATCGCCGGGCAGGAGAGGAGCCGAGGTCCAATCGTATTCTGTTTAGTGGGGGGAGGGGGAGGAACATTTACTTTCACAGCACCGCTGCTCCCCCGCTGCAACCTGTCTGCAGAAGTCTCGCTCATGCGTCGATATAAATGGTTGAGCTGCGGGCAGGAAAGCTGTCAGTCATGGTTAAGAACCACTTTAACACATGTGACAAGCTCAATTTGAGCTGCTTTGGACTCTGTTGTGTATTGATAAGATGGTTTGTGACACTTATGATGAAGTGATCGGTTTCATTGGCGTCACCTGAAATAAGCAGCATCAGCTCAAATTAAATGGAGTAAAAGGGGTACAGAGGTAGAAATTTGACTGACATCTCTGTTTACCAAAAATTTTTTGTGCCCCCCCTTACATTATTTCCAAAATGCTGGGACTATTCCATAAAATGCTAGAAGAATACTAAAGTACTTCCACCAAATAACCTTCCAAACTTTATAATTTTTGTCAGTCTACAAATCCGCCATAATTCTAACCATGTTGCGTATATCATTTGGTGGCAGAATCATGCTATTGGAAAGCTGTTCTTCAGTGCAGGAAATGCAAGGCAGTTCTTGAATGGTCAGAAACATTCTAGACATACTGTACAGCTAGTTTGGAAATAATTTACATCAAAACATAGTCATTTGGTAGAATAGCTCAATCCATGTCCAGATCTAGATCCAATTAATCTGTTGCAAATCTTTAAAATGGTTGTTTACTACAGTGGAACCCACTGACATTATTGGTTGTCTTATCAAAATACTTGGAGAAATTGAAAATGAATCTTTAAATGACTGTTTGCTTGAGGGAACACAACAGTAACAACAGATTGTTTTGGACCATTAGGCTTTAGCGACTTTGTTTCACATCTTCTCTTGAATATTTACAAATTGGGGCAACATTCTTTTTGAGATCTTTTATGCAACTTCATGTGGCTGGACAGATCTTACTCAAATGCATTCTAAAATGAACAGCCACCAGTCCTGACTAGTGAAAATAAACTCAGTTTTTCAAGCTAATTTCATTTACTTCATGATTAGGACGGGCAATTACTCTTTCACATATGACCAGCTAGGACTTTACAGCATTTTGCCATAATGACAACATTTACTTATATTAATTTGAGGGTGACAAAATAAAAGCTGAAGAAATTTGTCACCAAGCAGTTATACATTGCGATTTGTGCAAGAAGCAATATCTCTACACGAATGGCAATTTGATATACATTCTCATGCACATCAATATGGATGAGAATATCCCAGAAACTGTTCAAAAATGCTCGTCAGGTCCCACACTGTTCTCTTATTCTAATGTTGTTCTGGCAGCGAAGAGCTTTGGTGGAAGGGGGGGGAAGAGAGTCTTATTTGTCAAAGTAAGCAAGCTTCATCAGAGCCAATAAATCCTACAAAAAGATAAAAGCCAGGAAGCATGTAATTTTGACAAGCAGCTGCCCGGCATACTGTAAAAGGTTGCGGTCTGCATGTTTGCTGATGTGCTTGTAATCCCATTTCATGCTCTCCTGGAAAGGAGTCGCACCATCATCCCGAGGCACGACAATCCCACCTACAGGAGCGTATCAGCAACCCCCACAGCACCAGTATGACTGATGTGTTTATGCATTCTCTTATCATATTTACCCTTCTGTATCCTCGGTGCAGAATGCTCTACATTTACTGGGAGTGATTCAGAAGCCATCAAGAACAGCGGGGCATTATTTGAAGTTTGGATTAAGCCGCGCCACCGCTGCAACATTTCTCTTCATATAACAGGGTAAGGGCAATGAACCTCCATCCGGGATGTGAGGAAGCAATATCCTACTTAGGGAAGTGTTTGGCGCATCTTTGGATAGAGGACTAAGTTTCTCCCCCGCTGGGGGCTTAAATACAAAGAGTAGGAGAAGAATTCAATCACACCTACAAACTCCAATCGGGGCAGAATCAGGAAATGGATGGGAATTCTGGTTGCCTTCCCCATTCCCTCGTGATAAGTGTGACTTTCGGCACCACTTGATAGCCCCAAAATATACAGCGAAGAGGTGAGCCTTCAGAAAGAGACAATGATTGAGGAGATATCAATGCCGGTCCAGGTGACATCCCTTTTTCTCTTCGTGTTTAATGCATGCCGTTACTCTGATGGAGAGGGAGATGGAAAGAGGATGAGATGGATGTAGGGTGAGATAAAGAAGTGGAGGAAGGGAAAAAAAGAAAAAAGAAAAAAGCTGTCCGCTGATACTGCTGCAAATTTTCCTCTGGCCAGCGTTGACAAAAATAGATGATTTTTATTAACAGCCTTGGCTTTGTACCCTCCATCTAATATATCTCTCCTAACAGAGGAAGGCCATCTTTGTACGGGTTGCACTACTCTTACTTTGAGCGGTGGAGAGGTGGAGCAGAGTGGAGAGGTGGTGGGGGAATATAAGACTGAATTATTACCCAGCGCCTGGCAAAAATTCATAATCCCATTGGTGTATACCATAACAAGGTAGTGCACAATTATGACGTGAAAAGGAAAAGATTTTCACACAAATAGAAACCATGAAAGTGGAGAGTGCATTTGTATTCAGACCCCTTTTCTTTTATACACCCAAATAGTCCAAAGTAATTACTTTTAGAAGTCACCTAATTAGTAAATGGTGTGGAATTTAAACTCTGTATAAATCCGGCTGTTCTGTAAAGGCCTCAGAGGTTTGTTAGAGAACATAAATGAACAAAGAGAAAATAGGCCAATGCATTTGCTTGCCACCTCAATGCTCCTTCTAGTCAGACAGTCATGAATGCATTTTTTTTATCACTACTGTACAACCATAATACATAAGAGTCAGTTTAATAAGACGCACACATTTTTAATTTATTTCTGAATAAGTCGTTTTGTCCCCTTCATTGTATGCCACTTAAATATCTGTAATTCCCCATGGCACCCCTTGTAAATATGATAAAATTCTTGAAATTTATCAGTGGGCAACTTTATGGAGTTGCCACTAAGAGGTGGCTGCATCATGCTCATCTTCTACTCCAATCTTCCCATCATTTCACATGGCTAAACCAGAATTCATTAGAAACCTTTCAGTGAGGCACCACTGTATTAAATGACTCAGCAGGTGGAAGCTGTCGGCCCAGTCTTCACACAAACAAAAAGTCAGTGGGTGAATAATACATAGTGCATCTCTTCTCGTGTAAAACTAATTTTCTTGGACATGGCAACGCTCGATCCTCCTTACGCTTTGAGCTTCGGCACTCTTACCATCTAATTTATCCACAAACATACAACAAACAGCCAGTGGTCTAGAAACAGCTAAGATGTTTAAAAGCAGAAGAGCATAAAGTACCAAATATATCCAAGGTTTGCACAGTTGCGATGTTGACTGGCTGAAAAAACGAACAACTTCTTATATTTAGATATGAAATGTCTTTTTGACTTGGACTTAGCAGGAAACTTTGCGTAATACTGGGTGGTAAAGTGCAGAGGGTGCCCCCTTGTGAAGTCTGGTAGTATGACTTGTATTTCCTTTAATGTATAATATTTGACTATTTGATGTTGTAAGCCAAACTTATTTTTTTATTACATAATTAAAAACCCGTTTCCTTGGAGACGGTGAGAGTACAAGTTGTCTATTTAAGGTATGGTCTGGTTCCTGGTATCAAGATATATAAAGATCTTAAAAGGTTAGTAATAATGCAGTATTGCCCCTTTCCCACATATTGCTAAACGATGGTGATCAGTTAGATGAAAAAAGGTTGTTGGATTTTTTCCTCGTCTACAAGAAAGACAAAACTTGTAATTTATAGTAAGTGGTGGTAAAGACAGTCATTTAGTGTCAGGATTTGTAGTTGCGGAAGACCCAACAGAAAACAGGAGGCAGGAAAATGTATATAAAATGGACGCCATGTAAAGCAAAAGCAAACAAAAGCTGTAGTTATCAGAGCTGTGAATAACCAGGAGGATTCAGTCTGAAAGAAACATGTCAAGGACTGTTACAGAAAACAGGGAGGATAACAACAGGACTGATTAAAGGAAGACTCTGACTAACGATGTGCAACAGCTCTGTCAGGCTGAAAAACTGGGGACATGCTAATAACTGATCATATTCTCTGACTAGTAATTATTAACAAAAGGTAGTTTTTCCATCACCTCTCATTCACCTCTCGGTGGATTAAAAGAAATAGCACACCAGCTCTCTCACCATCGCCGACAGACGGCCCTCAGAGAGGTTAGCGCTTTCTTTATTCCATTGAATCTTAGTCCTAGATAACTGTAATCACACCCCATGATCTTTGACCTTCACCCGTTGCCATCTCCTTACTCCCTGGAGAGTGAATTGGCTCTCCTTTCCTTAGTGCTGCATGGTTTTACGTCTTACAGTTTCCATGAGCCACAATAGCACCACTGCTGTGCTCCGTGGAAGCCCTCTGGGATTGCCATCAGAGAACGAATAAGGGGACAGGCTTGGGCTTGTGTTGATCAATAACTACTCCCTTCCACCCACACTGTCAGTCACCTTCATCTCTGAGAAAACGACAACAGATAGCAGTGCCTGGATTTTGTTCCTTCCACTGATGGATAATGGGTGATAACGTCGCCTTGGAAACTGTTCTGCGGTGTACACACGCCATAAGGGTCTCCAGTATGAGCTATTCTTACTGTAAGCCTGGATGTGTTCTCTTTTATTGGCAGATAGTCACTGTAAACACCCTCCTATTGCTCAAACTGGCAGCAGGGTAAATAAAGTGCATAAAATGGCAATGAACAGTGTATTCTTCAACAAAGGAGCTCATCTGCCAGCAGAAAATACTAAATTAATGAGATTTCTATTGGAGGAATATGAGCCACATAAATCAGCCTGTCCTTCTGTCCACCCTCTGCCAACCCAGCAAGAAACCTTGTGTGTCCTGCAGCTCTGCTTTAGCAGCGCTTTGAAAAAGGCTTCACATCTCTTGAACCTCGTCACATTTTTGTCACTTTACAACCACAGACTAAAGTAAAAAAATAAAAAATTGGGGGGGGGGGATTTGAGTGCCAAATTTTAAAGTGGAAAAGAACTGATCATCAGAATCATCACTAGGGGACACAGAAGCTGATTTGATGGAGAGATTGATGAAGCTAAATATAGGGTGATCCACAGAGGATGATTAAAGTCAAAGTTGGAATAACCCTCCACAAAGTCAAAACCTGAATCCAAATTAGTATCTGACATTGTACATCCAATTTGGCACAAACTGAACTGAGAAAATGCACTGTATAGATATGACTCAGGATACTGATCCATGCTCAGACTTCTACAAACTTTTATTACAACAGAAAAGTAAATTTCTACCCAAATGATATTTCTGTTGTAGTTCCGTTCAGTCCGATGTTTGTAATAGAGAAAGCACAGTAAGTACTTTACAGGTCAAAAGCCAGATGAGAAAGCACATATTCATATTAACCCCTCTGTATGTTCCTCGGGCTCTCTTTGTTCCTCACAGTGCCTAACCATGTGAATACAACAAATATTGGCATTTGAAAGACAAAAAGATGTCAAAGCACCGTACTTGCAGAGCAAATCAAAACGGGCGAGCCAAAACCGAACACTTAGCCTCCCGTGGCTCAGCCTGCCTTTAGAGAAATCAGTCATGACCAACTACGGCAAGGCTTGGGGGACTGCCTGCTGTCAGTCCATGATGAGCACTCAGAGTCCCGAGCGCAGGTTCTGTGTGTTCTGGCTTGCTGTAAGCAAGGAGAGCTTTTAGCTGCCAGCCTGTCGGCTAGATAAGTGAAGACCAGGGCACCCCGGTTCGAGTTGACAACATAATAGGCCCTTTGAGCAAATGAGCAGAGCTCTAAAAAGAAAGGCCCCCGGTATCAAAGAGCTCCTAAAATGGGTGAATTTCTTTGGATGTGACAGGGGGATGCTTAAATTTAGCAGATAAAAATTTCTGTTCAACACCATCAAAGGCTTAACTTGAACTAATGGCAAATTCCATGTTTTCACCCTTACATTGTCACATCAAGGAGAAATCAGCACCACATATTGGATAGCTTGTACCATGAGCTCTCTCCTAAGACTTCTCAAAATCATACATGTCTATCTATTTATCTATCTATCGATCTATGTGTGTGTGTGTGTAGTAATAATGATAACTTACCTAGTGTTTGGATGATTCATCATTAACACCAAGAGCAAGCTCCAAATGACATGACTTCATGAAAGTTTAAACGTTTCCCAAAGCAAAGCCTGTTTGGAGATAAAAGGGAAAAATATATATATATATATATATATATATATATATTAACTTTTTAATTTTTTTTTTTTTCCCAAAGTTCAATAAGCATTCTCTTTGGCCGTTGAGATAAATACCAACTCAAGACCCATATCCAACACCTTTCCACGGTGTAAAATATTATATTGCTCTGTAAACATAGCTTTGATTTCTACTTCATTTAGATCTGGGGATTCAGCTGGCAATAGGCGACAGTTGATTTCTTGTGAACCGTTTCTTTTAGACCATTATCAGCAAGATTTGAAATTTTTCTTCCCCTTACGGCAAGATCAACTTGAATGGGTCCTTGTCCAACCTCATTTGTCACAGTTCCCTTGGTTTTGTATGTTTTAAATATTGTTCCAACAGTCGATATGGCAGATATGGAAATTTCTCTCGTCATTTGGCGGCTTATGACAACCTCCACACTCCAATGACAGATTTCTTACTTGAGTGGCGTGCCCTTGCCTTTCAGTTTTCAGAGAGTGACTCTGACAAATCAACTTGCTGTAGACGCCACTGATGACTCAATCTTATTCTTCTAATGGGGTCCACTGGGTTTTCAGTTAAAATGTTCTTGTATTTTGAAATGTTTATGATTTCATGGGAGAAAACCCGTCTAAAGTATCACAGATCCTTCACCTTATTTAGTACTTTGCATTATATCAATGTCACATATCAATGTCTGATGCCAATTCAACCTGAAATGTTGCAACAAATCTCAGTCTTAGTCTTATTTGTACAAAGCACATAGAGCTCAAGATAAGAAAAAACTGTGAAATCTCCATTATTAAAATACACACTAAATACTCACATTCTTCTATTACATTTATTTTACATTATTAGTGGTAGCAGTAAGATCTGGCAGTGGTGATTAAGCTAAAAATGAACAAGTCACAGGATTTTATTAGCACTGAATGTGAAATGTTGGATTTTTCTAAAACTGTCCGGGTGAGATTATGCTGCTGTAACAAAAGGTTAATTCATTTAATGAGTTTTACACAATGTTGTCAGGGTGTCAAAAATGTGGAAAAGGAGTTCCCAAGGCTCCCCAGGGGATCCCAAAAATGACTAAACAAGAATATATTGAACAAGTCAGAGACTGCAACATTACACTTTAAGTCTGTATTGTTATACAGCAGCAAATGGGTTACTATCAGATTTTATATGAGAGTACTGTCAGATTATTCTTCAAATGGTTTATTCTCAGACAAACTTCTGAAACCAGCATTCAATTATCCTTTAAAAAGCAATTATATTTTACATAAGCTACAATGACAAATAGAGGGAAGAGTTTTTTTTTATTTGGTTTTCAAAGAACAGTGCAACTAACAAAATGTGGAGGCCTTTATTACTCGGAAAGACATCTGTTTTGAAGTCTTTGTCGTTCATTTTTCCAGGAACATCTGGCTTGTCACCATTCGCACAGTGGGACTTTATCACAGAGAAGACAAGCTACTGTGCCGCTGTCAGCGTCGGTGTGGCACAAATTTGACGGAGAACATCCTGCTTAGCAGAAAGTTAAGTTTTAATTAATGTTCACTCTGCCCATCACTCTTTAGAAACTGTCCAGGGACATATTCTGAGCCTACCCTGTGTCTGTGGCTCACTGGAAACTTGGATAGACTCCGGACAGATGCTTCATTAAGCAGGCAAGGTCGGGCAGATCATACTTTGGCAATCATGTGCGGGATATATTGTCAGTCATCCTGAAACAGTCATTTTCACAGCTGAGTTACACAGTCGGTAGTGGATTTCAAAAAATTTCCATTAATCTACAACGCCTTCTGAAGAGCTTAAGTAGTATGAATGACTCGCATTTTCAGACGTTACAATCCAACAACTGTATTATGTATGGGTTTTATATGATGAACCAAAAGCAGCAGATAGATAACCTAACCGGAAGGGAAAGGATTTTTTAACTTTTCAAACATGATAAACTGAAAAGTGTGGCAAGCTGGAACTACACATAAGCCTCAATAAACGGTTACCAAACATTGTGTTGGCAGAATCATGTGTATTAGCAGGGATATGAAAACTATTAAAGCCTGCTTAAGACTCGGAACTGGAACAAAGGTTCACCTTTTACCAGAGTAATGACCCAAAACAGCTGGCGTTCAAATGTTCATGTCTTAGAACGGCCTAGTCAAATTATAGGCGTAAATCCAATTGTTCAATACTGAGCTTGAGCCGCTTTGCTAAAAAGACTGGGAGGGGGGAAAACTTCATGAAAAAGTTCAGAGGCTACAAACAATGTTCCAAAGAATAAAAGAGCAGCTCTGGAATTATGAAGAATTTAGTGACATTCCTCAACATAATGACAATCCACATGACTGAACACAGGACCATTTTAGAGTGACCTAAAAGTATTTAATGATTAAGTGTTTCTTGTACATACCGTTCCTAATAGCTGTGTTGAATATGTATAAGCTAAAAGACAAAGTCTTCCCTGACAATTCTATTATTTTAATCAGGACCTTTTAAATTAATTAGCACAGATTAAAAACACAGACGTCAGAAGCACAGAGCGGAACCCCCGTTGTTCTTAATAAGAGCCAAGTTGTACAGAAGTCATCCATAATGAAGGCAAAAGGAACGAGCATTTGCTCCCTTTGTGATGTGCATGAAAATGGATTGCGTACTTCTAACAAAAGAAAGACTTATAATTAATGACAAAAAATGCACACCTTTTATTCTTCTCTACCTTTTTTACAGCAGTTGGAACATTTACCAGACATATTAGTAATGAGGTTTATTAAATAGCCTATCAGGACGCAAGGGGGGAAAGAAAAAAAAAAAAAGTCAAAAATGTCAGTGACATGGCAAGTCAATGGTGCCAGGTAAAAGCCTCAAGGACCAATTACTGAGCCGGTTCACTCACTCACACACACACACACACACACAAATATATAAATATGAAGGCAGATACATCCCCTACTGGCTCAGGGGGTCTTCAGTTTCTTTGTGCTGCAGTGTGACCAAACTACCACCAGCAGAGTTTCTCCCGGCGTTGGTGCTGTCCTCAGATCTGGTCTGAACATTCATTCCCTTACTGAGCTAAATGGCCACCCAAAATATCTTCAAACCACCTACCAACACTTAGCTGCCTGATAAGGGTTTCACTGCGGAGAGAATATTTATGCTCCCCAATTTGGCTGAATTCACATTGTGTAGACACCAGGCAATTTCCCTTCTGCTTTACAGTTCCCATTATTGGATTCTTTCTGAGGCTTATGTGACCCAGTCTTCTCTTTTCACTCAAGGAAAGGAGGGAATAACAAAGAGCGGCACAACAAAGGACACAAACCAAGATGGCTCAAAGACTAAAGGCTGTAACGGGGGGCCTGAGATGGAGGAATGAAAAATACAGAGTGAAGCGAGGTTGGAAGGAGGAATTAGGAAAGAACAGAGGAGAACAAATGGATTCCTCACTGTCCATTACACCAGCTGTGATGTGCTGTTGTGCCACAAGCCAAGTGCCCTATTTATTCCAGGCATAATTACATGGCAGTGGAAACCTGCTGATGCCCAGCACGAGGTTAAATCGACAGCCGACACTGATTTAAAGGAGCAACATTAGTTCAAGGGATGAAGTTTTAAAGCTTTATTTGGGTTTCCAACGATTTGTCAAATCAAAAGCTCAGCTAGCCCCTCGCCCTTTACCTGCACCACTGCTGTTCTCTACCTGCTAACGGGTTAAACGTGTCCAAATCGTTTTGGACCCAGAGGTATTTTATGTCACTATGTCCCTATTAACTCAAAACGGCAGCCATTGCTTCAGCTTTACAAAATCCCCAGAATTTCTAGAGTGTAAAACGTCTAATGTGAACATACACAAAGCATGCTGCTTATGGCAGGGCTTTTTTTTCTCTCTCTTTTATTTACATTTACATTTATTTGAGTCAGTGGACTATATAAATGTAAGTAAGTTTAAAGTACGCTTGGTAAATACATGATGTTGATGTTTACATTGCAAATATCACAGGTTTGTTTTTCGCATACAAGAAAGAAAAATCTAGCTGCTTGGTTTTAATAGTGTTTGATAAATTACCCCCAGCTTGTAGTTTCCATAATTTCTACCGCCTCATTTCCAATTCTGAAATATTTCAGAAATATGGAGGGTTTCCAAAATGTTATTTTGCACACTAAATATATAAAAAACAAAACGCAAAAAGTAACTATTGTGCTGGAAGCAAGATAAACATTTAAGATTTCAGATATCTGGCAAAACAGTCTTGTTAAGTATTTGTTGCTTTGGAAAAAAAAAAGGCCACAGGCTGCAGTCCCCAGAAGCAATACTCCATAAAAAATAAAAAAAAATTATTTTTTCTTTCAAACATCTGTGGATAAATTCAAACTAGTTTAAGACCTGTGCTGAGCCAACAGGTGCTCATGATGAAATTAGCTCCATTAAAATTTAGAAGAACATCCTGAGCACCGCTGTCATGCTCTGCCTTGAGGTTGTTCCAAAACATTTGTTGACGGTTCGCTTTTACATCTTGGTTATTAACTTCATCTTTCAATCTGAAGTTTGATATTGGTGGATTCAGGAAAAAAAAGCAAGGCAAATGCGGGAAGAAAACATTAAAACAACTCCCCTGTTGTGATTTTTAGCTCCGAGTCTGAGTGGGAACGTGCAGAGAGGCCGTGTGGGTTCGTTCCCACAGCAGGAACATCTTACAGACATCATGGTAGTTTAGTTTTCTGTGGTAACCCCCTCTTAGGGCGTTTTAACACTTGAGAGACTTTGTTCGATTGGGGACCAAAAGTGAAACGTGTTACTTTTTCAAGTAATGTAAGCAAAAATGGACTGGCTTTGGGTTTTAACGGATGTAGGATCTCTCGTTTTTGGCAAAACACCACAAGTCATTTCTCCTGCTTATGCAAGACTTGTGCCTTTGTTTAGGCTGTATTTACCCAGAATGTCCTGTACTATAGTCCACTTCCTGCTTTGGGAGTGATCTCTGGTCCAGTTGGTGTTCACATACGCATCCACAGTGTTATTTGTAAGTTTTCATCATTTGCCTGGTTGAAAAGCGAGCATTCCTCGAGTTTACGTCTAGATTCTGTTTCATCTCCTTATATTTTATGTCAGGTCACATCCTATTTAATCCCTTCTTGATCTCGAGCTATATAGGTGGATCAAATAAGACATTTTTAGGTCAGAAGCAGGGCCCTCAGAACAGCTGGGGGGCAATTATGCAAGAAAAAGCAAACAATAGTCTGAAGGAATTTCCTCGTATTGAAGTCAAAGACGAGATGTCTTAAGAAATGTTTGAAAAATGTTCCAAACCGTGTCTGAATACCAATAGACGGGACACGGCAGTCTCTCTCTTCAAGTTTTTCGATTATGAATTCACCCCTGAGGTGACGACTGAGCAATCTGTCAGCATGTTTCAGAAGAAAGACGTTTGTACTGGTGACGTTCATTTTGTTGTAATAAGTTGACCCTTCTCTTTTCATTTGAATACTACATGATGGGTGTCTCTTCAGGTTTAGAGAGGGAGACAGATTTTTTTTTTAACTTGTTTGACACTAATATGAATGATTATTCATCCCCATTCTTACCGTCGATGTGCACAAGCAGGGTATATTATGCGATTACATCAAAAGTAAAGTGTGATTGAGAAAATGAAAAGAAAACATGGGTCATCAAGTTGTTCATGAAACTTTGATTGTAGGGTGCATTTGATTCCACCTAAGTTAAATCTAGGGCAGCTAATAAGATTCTGAAGTCAAGCAATTATTTTTTTTTTAAAAAGTCCAACTTTGTGTAATTTAATCTCATATGGGAAGGCAGCAGAGGTTTGGTCTTTTCTAATGTTTTGCAACAAAGAAGACATCAGTCGGGGCCGGGGCAGTTGTGAAGAAGTTCAAAGCAGGTTTGGGTTTTAAAAAAATATATACCCCAAGCATTAACCAGGGAAGCAACCAATAAGACAAGGGAAACTCTGGAGGAGGTGCAGAAATCCACTGTCATGAGGGAGAACTTCTCCAAAGGAAAAGGTTTGACCAATGCAGTCCACAAATCTGACATATCTGGATGATTAGTTAAGAACAAAGGAATTTTTGAAAGAAACCAAGAATCCAGGAGATGCGTCAAATAAGTAGAACAAGGTGGTCTGGAGACCAAAACTGAACTTTGGTCTAAATTACTTAATTGCCTCACAGTAACGTCCACTGCAGCACACACAATTCTTCTTCCTGAACAAGATGCAATAACTTCCAAACCAGAACTGAATGTCATCATTTTGTTCTAGCAGAGTATGCACTGGCCTTAAATTATAGTCATGAATCGTCTCACTAGACGCTGTACGGGGAACAAGTACTTTACATTGTGGCTGTTTTGGCTGCAGTTGTCTGGAATAAAGCCATAGATTTGCAACATCTGAATAAAAATCAATGAATGCTACCCCCCCCCAACAAATAATTTATGGATTTATTTTTGCCAAAGCCCCACCTGACTTGTCAAACATAAACCCGTCAACCCTTGAAGCAACTCGTTTATCTTTACTGGTCAATAGTAGTTATTAGGGTAATTGGTGTCATCACGGTGCAGATGTAACAGCTTGTCCCTGCTGTTCTCCAGAGACTTTCAGAAGGACATCAGTTAATGCACATTTAATTCTCCTTTTAAGCTATCCTCTAATAGGAATATTATTTTTCTTTAAATGAAGAGTACCTGGCAGGGGAAGCTGCTCTGGGGCACTTTGTGTATGCCACAGAGACTGCTGATTGTTGATGTTCTGTCCTGGCCAGGAGCACTTAGCTAAGGTTGCTCATTATTTCTCGTGACATCTGACGCCTTTGTTCATCTCTGTCGGGCTAAGATGCAAAGTCATCGCGAGCTAATGGTGCAAATGTTGGAATAGTAAGAAAGCTTATTACGGTGAAAAATGTGGGTAGGAAATCTGTGCAGAGTTAGCTAAGCTGCATTTAAGCTCCTTACGTAAACCAGAACCTGGCACAAATGTGGCTTCTGTGTTGCCGTCACAATACAATGGGCTTTTTGCACAGTAATACTTAACCTGTGTAAGGACAAGTTGAGGTGGAAACTGAAGTAGTAACCCCAAAGTGGATAATTCTCCTTAACAGCCTCGAGAGTGCCACGTTTTTCCATCAAGGATGTATACTGCAGTGTCTCAAGTGTTAAGTGTAATCCTAATGAAAACTTGAAAGAGTTAGCTTTGCTACTACCTAGCTGTGTCATGCAAGTCACATTTTAACATAAATTCATTCCAAAATTGAATTATATGCCAAAAAAAAAAAAAAAAAAAAAAAAATATTTATTTTTATTTATATATATATATATATATATACACACATATACATACACGTATATATGTACCACTCAAGGGAGCGCAAGATGCTTTACAGAGAGAACTAGATTAAAAACAAACACAGACAACATAGAGGTCAGAGAGTGGCGAGGAGGAAAATCTTGTTACACTGCATGCTTTGGTGAATAAGCAATGTTTTTTGGTGTTGCAGCTGTTTGCCTCACTTTACTTGAATATGCTGACATATGTTACAGTGCTTTTGCAGATGCATACTCTTTGAACTTCCGTGTTTTCTTTCATGCTTCTACTCAAAATTCAATCATTTATCGAGATTTTACGGGAGATGAACAGAAGGTAGGGCGTGATTGTGAAGTGAAAGCAATAGAAAGCACGTTTTTTCAATTTCAATTTGTACAACCTAAAATTGGAAAGTTGCATCATGCATTTATATGTGGTTCTTAATAATTAGCAGGACCAAATTTGCTGAAGTTACAGCGGTGTGTCTTTTGGGAGTATGCCTGCACCAGCTTTTTATAAATAGACAGGAAGTTTTCCCAGTTCTACTATACAAAAATATCTTAAACTAATTAGATCCAATAAGAAGCCATCTTTTCCCATCTTACTGTGGATTCTGTGTTTGATTTAGATGAGGGCCCTACATTAAGGGCCAATATTTTACGGGAAAGTAATACAGGTTGGTTTTGATGCAGCAAGAAGTTTAACATCCAGTTGCACTGAAACAAAAGAATGTTGCAGCTGTGGTATTGAGGAAAAAGCAAAGAGCATCAAATCTCAGACAAGGGGAAGTAAAAACATTGTAGACTTTGGGAATGTGGTCTCAAGATCAGTCTCCAGTACCACAACACTACTGCCAGTAGCAATGTAATGTCGCAGAGTTTATGATATTCAGGGTTTGAAAAAAGAAAAACGAGCAAAAACGCTAATATCAATCAGTACTACAACTACTGAGTCCTGTGGTTTTCACTGATGTTACTGCGAGGTTAAACTTGAATGATTAATGGCCACCAAAAGAAAATGTTTCCTAACAAGTATGTCATGTCACACCAGATTATGTCAAATTATATGTTGAAAAGCAAATAATGTTGCTTTGTCGAGGTAGCATTGCACATAGAATTGTTCAGGACAAAAATCTAAACTCTGGCAAGGTTGTGTTTCTCACAACATAATCACCAGATATTTTTAGAGTTGGTCAAAAGATCTGAGATGGGATGGTTGAATATGTAACACACTGGAAATGTGCTCTTAATTCCTAATGCACATGCGGTTATAGGTTAAAGTGAGTTTCATGCACATCATGAGTCAATATCACTGCCATACACAAGTATTAGTACCTCACCATTTTCCACCGGTCCATCGGTTCCCATGAGGTGAGGAAGAGGCTGTTTGTGCCCATTATAAAAAGTTCAGGCCCTCACTGTAGGAGTCAGGAAAACACGGCTCCTCCAGCTTGACAGCAAATCTTTACTAAAAGCATGTGGCAGGAATCCTTTTGTCCCTGCACAAACGCCAACAATATGCCGCGCACATGAGTAATGGATGCAGGGATGTGGAGCTCGTGCCACTCTGCGCCTCGGCAGGCATTTTTAATATTCATTTCATCAAAGCAACAGAACGCTTAATTGCGGCATACTGAATGTTAAATAGGGCAGTGTACTCTCTAAGAAGCGCAGGTTAATTGGGCTGCCAGGCTCCAGCGTTGACTTTGATCCAACAGGAAAAGTTCTGCTGACTAATGCCAACATAAATACTTCAGGAAACATTTCATTTACTTCCAATTACCGAAATAATTTATAAACTGAGCTTGCATCACGTTACGAGTCCTCTTTCAAGAAAAGTTAAACAAAAAGCACCAGCAGTCAGAGGCCCCTGACTAAGTAAGATGCTTCACCCTACTCATCTCTCTCCATCTATTCACCAATAGAGGAGGGGGTACGACAATAAATCAAATTCTTCTTCCCTGCTGTAGTGTTCCCCAGGTCCGGGAGGACAGTGTCCACTTCCTTATACATTAATCTTTTAATGGACTCTCTTCGCCTCTCTTTGGCAGCGCCACTTTCCTCGACAGGTCAGCAACGATTGCTAAGGTCGTTAGTCCTCCGATAGGCTGAAAGATACGATCAGCAACAATGGGAACAAGGTGTGGGAGCGGCAGAGCTGAGCAAGCTTTAGCACTGCAGTTTAAAGTGGGGAGTCAACTTTGAAAGGTTTTTTTTTTTTTTTCCCCCAGGAGAGAGGGAGGGGAAACGAGTCAATTAGGCAACCGGGAACAGTTCCTGTATATCATTTTTGCAAATGTGTCAAACGCAAACTTCAGTGTTATTTTAGTCTATAAATTTCATAAAAAAGTGTAGAGTTTATTTGCATTCCAATTGCCATTTTGACCAACCAATCATATTTTGATTTGCCCTTTTTGAGTAAGCAGCTGGAGAGAACAAACTTAGCTCACATACTTAAGTACCGTTTGGATCAGAAGGTTCTGGTGTTTGAAAAACGTGTGAAATTAAGGATCCCCGGGCTACAACAGAAGTACCAAACACTAAAACATGAGTTTTACAAAAGCTAATTATTACAATAACCTTATGGATAGATTAACCGATTTGCCCAAATGTGCAAAAGTTTCAGGATAATAGTTTTGATGGGTAAACATTATTATTTTGGTTGGGTTTTTTTTTTTTTTTTTTTTTTTTTTTCTTCTTTAAAATGTTTTTTGACAACTTGCTCTACAGTGTTAACTGAATAGTGTGCTTGAGTAACATTTGTTTAAAATTAAAAAAAGTCTAGGTAAGTCTTCCTGGCATAGCTATATAGTGAGGTATAGAAACTTCAGACTGGCTATAAGGTTCTATTGTCAGTTTACTGCAGATCTGCTACAAACAACATGATAAACAAAACGATGTGAATGTTGTTTTAGTTGGAACTACCATGGCATGGTATACCACTACATGAAATTGTCAAGATGGCGTTACTCGGAAACTTTGTATTGTTAAGAGATGGTAGTTAAGAACCTGATCCAACATCTAAAGTGTGCACGATAGTGGGTCTTTCGAGGGTTGGTGCTCTACATCACTGCAGCCGTTTTATTGCTTTTATTCAACAATGGTTTTCTTCCTGGCACTCTTCCTCTATAGCCGTACTGCATCATCTACGAATACTCTTAAATTTTGAATCCTCTTAGTGCTGACATTGCTGTTGGAAAAAAATGTTTAAGTTTAAAGTGATGGCCTGCACTTGGCGTTGGCAGATGACTTGAGATTTGGAGAAACTGCTTTGGTTTTATGTCAGTGCTGGAATGCAGATCATGGCTGACTTTGAATACTCTGACAGAGATCTCTAGTTTAGGCTTGGGAGCTGAAGGCTGGAGAGAACTGGATTTTGCTTGTAATGAGCTCCGAGGAGGGCATTTCATAACACACACACATGCACACAAAGACTAGAGCGCCTCATCTCTAATAGATCTCAGTCCAACTTGTGATGCCGTTTCCACAGTCTGCTCATGCAAGTTAAAACTGCCTCCAGATGAAATGATACAATGCTCATCGTCAAAAAGGACCAGATGGGCTGATGGGGTGAGACTGGGTAAATGTATCTCTTGGTCTACCCTTGGGTCTAAGGGTAACTGGGTAAACGTGGAACGCCACTAACACCACGTCCTGCGAGAGATTTTCCCAATTGCCATTTTCGGAAATTAATTCAGTGACCCAGAGTAATGTGAAATTCATTTGTGTGCCACCGACTGTCGGGTAGTTGTGTGCAAGCAAGCGGGCTCGTGTCATCCCCACAAAAGCAGACTAACTGAATGGATAAAAAGGCGTGACAAAGGAACGCATGACGGCCAAAGAGAATGTCAGCCCGATATTTGGCTTTGCAGTTATGCAGTGGCTCCAAACTGCATGCCAAATGGCCAAGAAATCAACTGTGGTCTTTTATCCCCCCCTGTAACTCATTAACGCTGCTTTAAGTTAATCAGCAAGTTGGGTCCTTATTTTTGGAGCACAGAAATAATGTCACTTTAAAGTAAAATGTCAAAATGATATTTGGCTCTCAAGTCGGACTGAAAACCTGCATATCAAATGGCCAAGAAACCATCTGTGTTCCTGTTTTCACCAACCTATTATTTTTCAAGAGCTGGTTCTCTTTAACATCGTTGAATCACATATTAGCATAAAACATTAGAGTTAGGTTTACTCTAAACTTACGCTCATTAACTAGAGTAACTTTGAATAACTTCGACTCTGTGGTGGCATCATCCATCTTCTATCCTATTCTATCTCATTTTAGACTAAATACAGGAAGAAAAAGTGACTTATTCTGTCCATGTTGCTTGAAAATAAAAAGCTTAAAAAAAATAAATGAAAAAAATTGGAAATATTGTGGTTCCTATTCCCTTCCAAGGGACTAATAGACAAAATGAGCAGGTAATGTTGCTGGGGAAAGGAATGTCTGGGAGCTTATTATGGAGCTGCTACCTTAGTGACCCAATTTCAGTTCAGGACAAAACAATTGGAGAGCTTGGGTTACCCTTCCCTTGCCCTCCATGTTCAATATCAACTTATTGCTAACCTTAATAACCATGTTTTTATAAGAAATAATATACTGAATTCAAATTATATGAAGCAATCATTATGTCAAAGTAGGCATATCTGTCCCTACACACAACTTTCTATCAAGAACAAGCATTAGTGTTATTGTTCAGGTTAAGTTCTAAAGGTTATTTTTCAGCTTATTTTCTTTTTTAAAGAAATAATTGCCTCGACCTTCAGTTGCATAAAGTTATTATTATAGAAATCAAACGTTCACATCAAATGTAATTCATATTCAGGATTATAAATTGCCAGCTGATTTTCTACAGGCCAATGCAGCTTTGATTAAAAAAAACACCTTTAAATCCATCTTCCGGCTTTTAAACGTTCCCAGCACCTAATCAGGATTGGGGGGAACTTAAGTCAGTTCTTGCTTTCAAATCAGGAGGAAGGCAATTTTTACTCTAAACAAGCAACATCTTTTTCGACAAGATAACATTTATGAAGACAGATCAGAGAAAGCAAAGATGTGCCCTCTTTTGCTGAATAATTATATTCAAGTCACTAATCAAATTAGTCTGCGGATTGCATAGCAGCCATCCAACAAAGATGTGCGTGCATACACAAAATAAAACACGGAAGTCAAATTAAGTAAGCAGCGTGGGCTGTTGAACCCTCACTTAGCGCAACAGCATTTCCTCTTGTTATATTTTAGAGACAAAAACACTTGGACTGATTGGTTCAGGAATAAATGATCTCTAATTAGTCTAAGTGCTTCAGAGGGAATATTTTAAGAAGGAGAAGGCCTGAATAGCCACACATAAAAAGTGAAAAGAAATAGAAATATTTTCTGTTCCCCCCACACCCTCCTCTCAAATAGGAAGCTGCAGAGACGTCCAGACAAAGATGGAAGGTGGGTTAGTGGTGTCGTTTGTGCGAGATCCATGACTGACTCCTCTTGTAGTTAAATCAATAAACCATGAAGCATGAACACTTAAAAAGGAAAAGTCTGGGATCAGACAGTTTGAAAATGTGAAGATCAGATATTGTATAATTCTGTATTTGTTATTCAAGTCACACGCACCAGGAATCAGAGCAATAAAAAGGGAACGGTACCACGGTAGCCAGCCCAGCTCTCCCTTTCTTTTTCTCTCCCTCTCAGCAGAACAATTACTTTCTGGAACAATTACATCTGATATGAGCATAGAAATCAGTCAGGTGAATAATATAGCACAAGACAGATTTAACACGTACGATCCTTTACAAGTTCAACTGAATAGATGAGATGAGAGACCCTACAGAAATATCTTCAGTTCGCTTGTTGATTGTCATGTAATTAAACACACAATCTGATCAGTTTGGTCCATTTCACAACGTTGTATTCTTTATGAGGTGAAACTTATCCTTGTCAATTTTACATGTGTTCTATGTGATATTTAAATTTCTCTCAAAAGAAATATGCATTTCTCCAGTGACAAAAGATTCATAAAACTCGGGCTTCATTCCGAGTCAGTAGCAGTAGGTCTACTCTAGAGCACGAAATTCAACCCCTTTTTTTTTTTTTTTTGCAAAACCATTCAAATCCATCCAGATTGGATGAAAGTGCCTGTGAGCACCGATGTTTAGATTCTCGTTTAGTTTTAGGTTTGCATTTTTGGCTGGGCTATTCCAACATGGGTGTGCCTCGGTTTAAACCATTCCGCTACAGCTGTATGTCAAAGATCATTGTCTGCCTTTCCAGGCTAGCTTCAAGTCTTTTCAGCTGCAAAAAGGTTTTCTACCATCATCCATCTGCCCAGAGAGTAAACAAACTTTGAAGTCCTGTGTGCTGCATTTCTGTTCTGCACATTTGTCTCGAACAGAGTTATGGACCTCTCTCCTACTCTCTTGAGATCCTTAAAGGTTGAGATAATTTGTATAACCTTCCCATTAATTCAGTTTTATTTACAGCTACTTAGCGGCCCGAATGCGGATGGTTGCCATGGATTTTTGTTTGGAAAAATGGTGAAAACAATACACCATTTTTATTTTACAATTATTTCACAAGTGATTTGTGCCATCCTGCAGCATACATTCACAGTAAACTAAAAAATGTGTGAAGTGCAAAGACTAGGTTCCTAGTACTCGGTTGGAACCCAGCGTTTTGATGCTAATAATTAGCATCAATGCTACAGCAAACATCTCACTTCAAACAATGTACTCAACAATATCTAGAGTCACAACCATGTTGAGTAATGTAGACTTACTCCGTTGAGTATGTCAACATTAGTACGAATCAAAATTAGCCAAAATGCTAATATTAACCTAAATGCGGCCAGTGACGTGAGGTATCACTAGCATGTTTTCTTACTTTGACCTTCTCCATTCAATATACTAAAGATAGATAATCAATAAAAAATAGCTAGAATGATTATTATAGGGAAAAGGCTAATGCTAATGTGGGTGGCAGTGAAATGCTAAATTTTTTGGAAATGTTAATGCACCGCCTTGCTCTCCTATGCATTGCTACACTGAATTCAAAGTCTGTAGCCAAAAGCATCACCTTACTACACAAAGTGCTTTACTCAATATTTTTGCCTTGTTTTAAGCTTTCTCTGAGTTTTTTTTTCTACAACTGGATCCAAGTATACATTTAAGCTAGAAGCATTTTGCAACAAAAATTCAATGATAATCTATCTAATCAATTATCAATGTTCATTTTATGGGAAACTGTCAGTTTTAATACCACTGCCTTCTCTGAAGGAAAAAAAAAACATGTACAACACCTTTAAGACTGCTTCTTGTGTAAACCTTTCCTCCCCAACTCAGAATCTGAAAATAATTTTACATCCTGTGTCCACTAGCATGTGTGCATGTCATATTCAATCAGCTACTTCATTTTTTTTCTGGAGGTTGCAGCAAGAAAAAAAAAAAAGTCTTTCAAGGCAGCTTTTCTTTTGCATTTAATTCTGAGTCAAAGCTAATAGAAAAGAGTACACTGACGTACAAGTGAGCTAAAGTAAATTATTTGGGCATATACAATAGTTAATTAACCAAATGAGGCCCTAATGAATAGGACATAATGATTTTATTCAAGACAGACCATGATATGAAGTGTCATGCTAGGCTACAGAACAAAGACTTGTAAGTTGAAGGAATGTAGTTTCTAGTTCAGTGATGAAGAAATGTGCTTGGCTTGCTTTCCCGTCACAATCTTTACACACAGTCCCATGTAAGAAAGAAAATGGTTCCCCTAGTTACAGCCACAGCACACTTTATTAAAGTGTCATACTTCAAGAAACTTGGCTCTAACGGTTCAAGAGACATTAAATGGTCTCTAGTGTTTCTATTCTTATGAAAGACCTGCAATTTTGAGTTCTGTTGAACTGCACGATGGATCACAAGGCTACTTGTGATCACAGGTTGTGTACAGAGAAATACAGTGCCATGCAGAAGTGTTTGAAAAGTATTTGCAAAACTATTTGCTACCTTAAAGATACCTTTTTGAAACTATGATTTAATTTATTAAACAAAGGACCAACTGGAAGAAATGTATTTGCCTGATTTGTTAAATCATAAATTTCAGGGTCAGGTTAATCACAAGCCCAACGAATCTCTTAAATGTAACTTGTTGACGACATGAAATGGGCTGGAAAAACAAAAGAAAACAAAGTGCCTTTTTTGGAAAGCAGAATGGCACAAAATCCGTCTATAGCGATGTGAATCACACACTGGCAGTTCTTGCAAATGCTTACTTTTTCACATGGGTCCCAGTTGATTTGGGTAAGAGTCCTCCCCTAATAAATGCAACAATTTATATATTGCATTTTGCATTTACTGTAGTTATTTTTGTCAATAAAATGTACTGGTAAAATGCAAAAAGAAACCTGCAAGGGGGAGCAAATACATTTCCACATCACTCCAGGCGTATCTGACATTGGAGAGTTCTACACAGGAAGCTGTTCCTGCTCGAGTCCTCAAGGACAAGGTAGAAATAGCCATCTCAGCAAGCCTCGTCTTTCCCTGTCTGAATATTAGAGGATGGTTCCATTACACATCAAAGCAAGTGCGTTTTTTTTTTTTATCTTGTAAACACATGCACATTGCTAATTACACAGCATATCACCTTAAAAGAATTCCACCTCCATCAAAGTCACGACTGTTGATAGACAACCATTTTTGCTCTCCTTTTCTTCACTTCTCTCGCCAAGACGGGATTAAAAGCTGGTTATCGTTCAATTCCCTTAATGTCGCCTCTCTGCTGCCTGTCATTTTGTGCTAATTAAATTTCTTCCAGGGCATTGCTGTATTGGCTGTCTGACAGGTAGCATTATAAAGCGTGACCTCCATTGCATTATTATCCTTCCGACAGCTCAGAAATTTCTGCCAGTGGGGGGAGTGTGGGACGAAGGCAAGACAGTTTCCCAACTGGTGTCAAGTGGATGCACTTGTCAGGTTGTGTCAAGTCAAATGTTATCAAGCAAATTCATATCTACTGATTGTGCTAGCAAGAAAACTGAAAAAAAAAAAAAAAAAAAAAAAAAAGCCAGTGAACTACTAATTTTTATGCGTCTTCTTGCGTCGATTTGAAAAATATGAAGATCAAGTGTAAAATCCCATCAGCCGTGAGAGATCTCCAAGCTTCCTCCCAGTGACGGAAATCTGAGGTTGACTCATCTCTGTGAGTAGGAGGCAAGAGCTGGGGCTTTTGGGAGCTTCTGCAAGCAACCAGGTATGTTTTTGTGTAGGATTCCTGCTTCAGGATGACTCCACAATGAAATATGCATGACCATGACGGTAGTTGAATAAAATGTTTATGCAAGAATGGGAAAATGCTCATTAAGGACATCGACGCCACAGCCTGCGGGTTTTACCCAGCATCCGCCGATTCCCCTGTCTTGTCAGAGGCTGCTTTTTCCGTCACACTCGCTTCTGTGTGTGTAAATACGCACAGTGTATGTGAAAGTAACAATGTGTTAGAATAAGCAAGCGCTATGTTCAATTGTCCATTCACCAAGCTCAGCAGGGCATGAGGGGCTCCTCTGGGCAGCAGGTCCAACACGCTGACTGGATGTGGGAATACTTTTCAGGGCCTGAAATGTTTCTGTGCAGCGGTGGTAAAAATGCTCAATTTCTTTCTTTTTTTTTTTTTTTTTTTTAAGTCTCAAACTGCTAATTTGTACACGTTTATTCTCTTTGCACAAAAACTAAGCTGTTGCTGTACAGTTCTGGGTAACTGTTTGGTTACCAAGGAATATTTCCAAAAACCACAGACATTTGAAGTGTATAAACTAAAGGAACACCACTCATCACTCACTAAGGTAAGCCCATTTACCTTAGTAGGATGCTGTGTTCCTTCTAGTTTAAACAGAGGTCGTTTTCAGGAGAATTTTCCACTGGATTTTGAACAACATTTGTAGAAGGAGGAATACTGTTGCTTTTCTGGTAAAGCCAAATGCACATGTCATGTTGGGCCAACGTATGTTTAAATTTGATTTAAAAACCATGGTATAGCCATTATTACAGAAGTATATGGGTGCATATTACAGAAGTATATGGGTGCATATTCTTTTGTACAGATGGATTTGTGTAGGTTTGTCACATAGACCCATTCCTAATTACCTGGGAGATAATGGGTTTTTACTTTTCATACAAGAACAAATAGCCCAAAACTGCCAGAAACTAAAATACAAACTCAACTAGAAGTCATATCAAAGTAAGAATGGGCTAATCATGAAAATTATCGAGCTTTATTTGCTCTTCATTACATTGTGAGGAAAGACCTTTTGGCAGCGCTCAGGTAGCGCCCTCAGATGAATCTCCTGTCCTGTTAATGAGGGTATTCATGCTGCGACAGCTGTGCAAAGAGCAAACACAATTATGCATCACCCAGAGGATGATCCAAGTAGGCAAAAACACAAGTAGGCATAATTCATCGATGCTGACCTTTTGGTTACCTCTTACTTTGACTGACTGGAACAAAGAAAAATAGCTTTTAATGAGTTCCAAATGATATTTGATGTGCTGTTTGACGTGCTTTCAAACGGTGGATCGATCTGCATTACCACATATGTCACAACGTAGCCAATCCTTTTTATTTGAATCTTTTCATAGTTATTGTCATAGGTTCCAAGATCTGAAGATATTTTGTAGTACATCTTTGTTTATTCATTTAGAGCTTTTCTCTACATTAAGAAGGACCACAGTGAATTTATGGAATGAAGAAGTCAGACTTTAAACATAAATCCAAAACTCAGAGACGGGAAGGAGGAATGTCCATGGTTGGATCCATGAAGGGGCAGAAAGATGGCCGGGTAACAGACGGGGGGATGTATAGATGTTCCTTGTCCAAAGTCACTCAAACATGGAAGATGCTTAAACCAAATTCCTTACACTTCACGACTGAGATGAAACTATGGGGTTTGTTCTCATCCCGAGTTGCTCAAGCTCCGAAAAAATTATTATTTGGTTACACAAGAGGTTGAACTGGGATAATCTCTTTCTCCCACAAAAAACAACATATGGAAACATACCTATGTGCATCGCTGGTATCCAGTGTAGCAAACTATTGCCATTGATACAAACATTTGCTCCACTAGTGGACAATTTTCCGCAATTTGTAGCAATCAAATGCTGATGTTGGCACAATAAAGATTGATCAACAAACTAAATTTAGGTAAAGTATTTTAATTTAGCTGTCGATAGCTGACAATGTCATAAAAACGATTTGTTCATAACATTAAGTGTTAATGCATTATTCATGCACGCGTTTAAAGGAGGTAAAAATGATGTTTCTCTCGGTTCCAAAGGAAGCAGCATGCATGTGTTGCATTCATATTTAATGGGTTAAATGAAGCTGGAACAAGGAAAAGCAGCAGTGTTCTTGTTCAGTGCCCTTGTTTATATACAAAATGCTCTTGCTTTTATTTAGTTTTACTTGCCAGAGTTCTTATTCTCTTATTTGGAAATGTTCCTAAATCCACGCAGTAATTTCCACACCAGACATTTATTTTATTTTTTATTTTTTTTAAATGCAGTGCTGCCTGATGGGAAGAATATCACAGCATTTCATTTAGAGTTGCCTTGTTCCCTGGCTCTGCCTTCTATAAATCTTTTAAAGAGGTTGCATTTCCCAAAATTCTTTGCACCATTTACTCATGCACTATTTACCAAGACAGTAAACCTTTTCAGGTATTAGTGACCTTATGTCAAACATTGTTTTGAGTTGAAAATGTTTTTGTAGCACTATATAGTTTTGTGTCCCAAAGCCTGAATGTCACACTGCCACCATGCTTAAAAGTGGGGATAGTGCATTGTAATAACAGTAGTAGTCAAGAGAAATCTAATTTAAAGGGACACACGCAGGTCAGAGGTGGTTATTTAAGTTACTTAATATGTAAGGAGTGGACAAGTCTAGAATGTAACGTTAGAGGCAGTTGCCGGATCGTCCAGTTGGATAGTGAGTAAACCATCACAAGATGAATCAGACACTGAAAAAACAAGAAAGACAGAGAACTTTCAAATCTCAAAGTGATGGATTCATCTTCTAGCTGGTTTCCATCAGATTAAGTTGCATGACTCAAACTTGGTTTTATTAATTTACATGGCACAGCTGTGATAATTTTGCATCACTAGGAGGGGAGAATATGGGATTCCGGTAGCAAGGCGACAACTGTTATTACTGTTGCCATGCAACAAGATCATGGGTTTAAGTATTTACTTTTATCCTTTCACCATGGAGTTCGTTCACATTTTCTATTTCTGCATGCCTGGGTTCTTTACGACAGAGACATGCATGCAAATTAGCAGGAAAGTCTGTATTGAACAAAAGCATGGGAGTGAGTAGGCATAGTTATCTGTCCTGTAGATCTATGCATTTCACTGACAGGAACTGGTAACCTGTACAGGGTTCATCTGTTACCAGATAGCCATTGGAGATGGTGCCCACAAAACAGACAATTTAGAATTAAACCAATTCATTGTTGGGTCACTTATTGCTCGGTAAACAATTATTTTTGATAACATGGCAAATGTGATGTTAAGTAAGTAAACTTTATTATCCCCAAGGGGCAATCTATTGTACAGATAATAGTAAAAAATAAAAATCACAAGAAACGAACAGATGTTGATCAAAAACACTCAATCACGCACACTGTCGCCATGTGTCAATTTAATTGAAACTGTGCTATTTTATTAATAGCACAGCTTAGTTTCGATGATGGATCTTATTTGGTTCATAAAAACATTTTGGGCAGCAGGGTTCATACTTGGACGTTCATTAAACATAAGAGGAACAAGCGAGAAACGAGCAAGAAAAACTACAGGGTCTATCGCAGTAGAGGACTTCAAAATATCTTGTGCATGTTATGAGTGACAGTTGAGGAGCTCATATCGCGTAGAGGACATTAAAACCCGCAATCCGTTGGCAGGAATTTTTAAAGAGACATTTAAGGGAAAATATAACGTAAATCAATTTTAAAATGCTGTGTTTTTACTTTTAACTTCTACCAAAGTAGCACATCAGTGCATCACTAATCTGGCTAAGATTAAATGCGCCTAAAAAAAAAAAAAAAAAAAAACACTTTGCTCCCATTTTTTCCAAGCTGCTCAAGTTGTGCCCCCTTCCCTTGCTACAAAGCATCAAGAAGCAAGGAAATAAAAAGTGGCCATTGATGCAAAAACTGAGAATGAATGACAGACTAGGGATTTATCAGCATAGGCATGATACCTGTTAAATTTGCACATGACTTCTGAAGTGATTTGGGAAGCCTAACAATAAAACTTGGTGATACCATCATTTGTTTTAAACTAACTTTGATTTACAAGCAGGGTTGGAAATTAGCAGCCACCACTGGCCAAATCCAGGTAAATCTGAGATATCTCCAAGCTTCAGGAAAACAGTATTCAATATCTATCACTGACCTGTTAGGTGCAGCAATTTGCTTGGACTGCCGTCAGAATGCTGCAAATGCAGTCATCTGAAAAAGATGAAATGAACAGTGATGTATTGTTACTTTCCTGGTGTGAAATGGCTGACAGAAACCACCAAACTTTCTCCAGAGAAAACGGGCGATGAACAGAGAGCGAAATGGCAAATGTAAACAGCAACAGCGAGTTCTGTGACTGGCTAGTTTTAAACATAACTATGTCTAAAAACACTTTGTAAAAGCTCAGTTTATGACATAAGTGTGTGGGTTATAGGGTACTTCACAACAGTGTTGCCCAGTTTGTCAGAAAAATCTCAATGTATCAGTACAAAAGAGTAGATATCAGAAAAAGAATTGTGGACCTTCTAATGTTTGGGGCACCTATATACACAATTTCTAGGTGCCTGCATGTGCCAAGACCCTCTGTTTACACAGGTTTACATCATGATACTGGTAGAAGACAGGCTATAAGAACATGTTGCAATGCAAAACATCTGCATCAACTACAAAACAAAAAGAGAAGACCTCATGGAGGTGCTGGCTGAAGTAAATGCTAAGGGAATGTATGCAAACTTTGGTATCAGAAGAAAGAAAAAGATTCCCCTCTAACAATTTTAACAAAAATCAAAAGTAATTTTGATAATCTAACTGAAAGGAATGATTTAATGTGATTGAGAGCCAGACTAGATGTCAGTATATTAAATATAGATTCATCGCCTTATATACTCCATGGAAAAATTTTAAATTAATCAATTTGGTTGTGTCCAAGATTGTAAATAAGAAGTAAGAAAAAGGGACAAAAAAGCAGCATGTGGGTATGAAATGGAGCTATGGAATTGTGCAGTTGGCAACTAGTATTAGTGTGCAAACATAAAAATACGTATTTTCTCATTTTACACAAGTGTTCCTCCAGTGTATGCAAAGGTTTTTAGTTGTTTGTACAAACTTAGCAAAGAGCCCCATTGAATAAAATCACAGAAGCTTCAGTTGCATGCTATAATTAGGAATGTGTCTTACAAAAAATACACGAGGGTCTGTGGTTTCCTGTACTGCTTGGATTTCTGACCATTACTGCCTGCTCTCGTACAATCCGATGATTTAAAACAGTATCTCGATTGATTTTGTGCCTCAGACATTCGTCCGTTTGCATTACAAGTGTTTGCAACCGAGATAACAGTCTGAAGAGGAGCCGTACCCGGCTTCAAACTGAAGGTGTGAAGTCTTGCTTTAACATTTCTCCCAGCTTAATTTGTCGACTCAAAAACTGTGGCTACAGTTTGAAGAGTTCACACAGAAACCTACAGTTTCTTTTGTGACCGCGTAATCCGGACTGAGAAATGAGATTTGCATCATGTCCTTTGAAACCTACTGAGTGCCAATCACGATGCATCCACGTCCTTTGAAGACATGAGCATCAAAAGAATTTCAAAATGCTAGACCGTTACCATTTTCTAGCAATGGTTGTCAGTAACGGTACAATGGTAAACAAGGCGTTGCCATGTTGAGAAGTTCAGAATTTATGCACGTGAATTTAATTCACAGATCACTTAAAAGAAAACCATAACTGCTGGGGTAACAAAAACAGCACGAGTGGAATAAACATATTGAAAGCCAGTATGCGTGCAGCTCACCCTCTCTGGAGAACTGCACATAAAAAGGAGGAGCAAGTCTAGACTTTGTTTTTTTGTTGTCGCTTTTGATCTTGTCCTACAGAGACGCCTTGGACTCCCCAACAGATTTGACAATCCCTTGTACACCTCCTCTCAAAACTTCACAACTTGGGATTATGTTTGCTAATTAAAACTGATAAGCAACGAGAGCTTGAAATGATGAAAAAGTAGGAATTTTCTAAAGCCCCCCAGATTATCCCCATCTTCTGAGAAGCATAATGGTTCAGCAAACAACATATTGTGAAAAACGGGGAGATCAGGAGGGGGGATACACAGTGATGCAGTTGTTGGCACTGTTGCCTAGTAGCAGGTACAGGGTAAAAATTAGGGAGCCCTGTGCATGTCGATGTTCTCTCAGGGAACCCCAGCTTGATCCTATAGTTCATGTTCTCTTCAAAGTTCCCTGTGATCAATCAAAGCTTTTAATCAGGCCATATTGACATAAAGCATGTCTATTTTCACATTATCGTAAATGTAATGTCCTTTAAAATTAGAGGATGAAATTTTATTCTCTCAGTGCTATCAACTTTGAGAATAAAATATTTGCCAAAAGAAAATATACAATCCGACAGGTGCCACGTTGAAGAGGTTGGTGTATGTTTGCCTCTTCTTTTCATTTCCATTCAGTGCTAGTTCACAGAGCGGTAAACACCACTGAATGGCTCAGGGTAATTAGAGGTAAACAGAGCAAAAATGGCCTTTTAACTGATCATCATGTAGCCCAATATTTCATTTGACATCCTGAATATATTTACGAACTTACAACCCACAACATGGCACAGTAAAACCCATGGAAAATTTCGGTCTTAAAGGTATATCTATTTATAGCTGACTCCCTAACCCCTCAATAACCCCCCTGCCTTTCTTGTTCTTCAAAGCTCTATTTTTTTTTTTTTTTTAACTGCCCTCCCTTTTCCTCCCAGTATCTGTGAGAGTCTGGCACTGAGCTCCTGAAATACAATTCCTCCCCTGTCAGTACCCCACTGCCTCCCTCTCACCTCCATCCATCTGTCTCTATCTCTCTCTGCCTGCATCTTGTACCCAACCCCCTATCCCATGTTGCCTCTTGTGTCCTGCTGCCTGACTATTCTGCAGCCAAAGTATTGTGCAAAATGCTGTTTTCTTTTCCCCTAAAGCAACAGTCATTGCTTGACCCTTCTGGTCCGTCTTCATTCTGGGCAATTTCCTTCACTCTCTGCTGGGAGTGTCAGTAACGCTGTTTGTAGTGTGAATTGTTCTCACCCGTCACTGCTTCCCACCTGTCCTGGTTATATGCGTCTCCCAGCACATTCCCTCCCGTGCGACTCTTTTCTCCGTTTGTCACACTCCTCTTTGTCTGCCACTGCTGGACTGGAGCCTTCAAATCTTTTACAACGATGTTGCTTCGTTAGGTGTTGGCTTCTTAAACATCTAAAACACACACTTCAAACGCACGAGGCATGTGTATATGGGTGACACCACACAACATGCACCCAAAAGCGAGTAGTGACAATGGCAATAATCACCTACACTAATCCATTTAGAGCCTTTGTCACTGGTGCTAGCACAGAAAGGGGATTGAGTGGGATTTCTCTGGCTCTTCTGAATGTGATAAATTCTTTGCAGAGCTGGCAAGATGTGTCAAAGTCAGCCTGGAAAACCTTGTTAAACAAAACTAATCTGACTTGAGAGTGTTCCGCCACGAGGGAACGCAAACCGGGAAGTAAACACAAACACTATAAAGTGCTAGCATGACATGCTAGGACTAGAAGTTTGACCTTCACAGGAAGCAAAAGATAAAGAGAAAACACAACTCATGTCCCCCCAATTCTCTGGTGTGTAATATCAAGATATACATTTTAAACTCTGATACAGTCTGTCACACAGACCCAGTGAGGCTGATTCAGCAGTTTGAGGGTAAAAATGTGGTCTAATGTTCTGTAACAAAGAGATTCAATCGTGTATATGTTGGATTTTATCAATGGGTTTCAATTAATTACAGGGCCTAAACCATTAATAGAATTAGTCATTGGGATGAAGTCAAAATATTATTTGTTGGAACAAAATTAGGCATGAAAAGTAATTATAATCTATCTTGTTAGTTGTTAAAAACAAATCAATATTGGCCAGTAAAAAAAAATAAAAATAGCAAAGAGTTTTTAACAATCTGTCATTTGCAACTTTTTGAGTCAATTAACATCCAGATTTTAAGAAACTTTCACATTTTCTAAAAAAAAAAACTCCACTTCTCAGCCCTTCAAAAATCAGCAGTCGATTTTCATCTCTAGCAGTGAAGTCGAGTAAACAAATAGAAGTCACTGTGTCTAAGCAACACCTGTTCCTGCAAGGAAGCTTTTGTAAAATGACTCGCATCAACAGTCTTCAACATCCTTCGTTTAAACAAAGCTCAAAACTACAAATAATCACAGTATATTTATGCTTTGGACAGAACCAAGCCAAAAATTTACTTGCGTTTCCAGGCTTTAAGTGTGTGCAAATGAGTATAAAATGTGTTCTGACTGTAACACAAGACAAATATTTGTAATTAACTTGCCAGCAAAGCATGGTTAAAATTCAGGCTCTTTCATTTACACAGGGCAAAAAACTTTGTAATGAAATTAATAGATGCTAGTAGCACTGAAAACACAAAACTAAGGTAGTGAAATAGAGTAAATCCTTGCAATTTAGTAATAATTATATCCATCACAAGCTTTTAATATTGACTATTATCTAATGGATTCTTTTTCTTGAAACAAATTCAGATCGTCAACAGTTTGATGTTAAAGGAGCAGTGCAGTATTTTTGAATTGAGGATTTGTGAGAATCCTTAATTAAAAAATCCATATAAGATAAATACAACTTAGTTGGTCTCCAACTGAAACAATATAAGAGGAGCTAATGCAGTATGTGTTTTGGTAGTGACTATTTACTGGAGGCAATTCATCACAAATGATTTTCCTGTGTGAAGCATGTGCCAAGATAGGAAGAATACCTTTCAAAAATAAAAAAATCAGATAAATACATAGACACTGAAAAAAAATCCTAAAAAGCTTTCACTTAAATGTATTTATCATCATCCCAATCCATTTATTCAATTATCCTCCATTATGTTTAAATGGCAAAAAAAAAAAAAAGACGCAGTTTATTTGGATTAAAATCACAAATTACCCATAATGACCTATATTATCATTTCCTAGCTGTATAATTGATCTTCAATATGCGAGTATGTTCGAATGCTTAACCTAAATAATATTATGAGTGAGCAACATAACCCCAAGCTTTAGACGGCTCCCTTAATGCTCCTCCGCTGTCTTTTAAGTTCAAAGATTAATCATCCCCTCTCCACTTTGCCCATCTTATTTCAGTGCTCTCCTTTGTAAGCTCGATCAATAGACTGCTGCTGGCTGTAAACACATCAACAAATAACTATGCAAATAAAAATCAATGGTTCTACAACAGAAAATCACTGGCTCACCAATTAAAGCCTACCATGACCCATGGGTACGCTGGAAAATGTCCCATTGACTGCAATATGGAAGGTGACAGGTATTGCCGTTTTGGGAAATACAAGGTGCGTAATAGAATAGCGTGTTTAGAAAAGCCGAAGGCAAAAACCTGAATTGTCCTCTACGTGCAAGTTTAGGACAGACAGGCTATCCTTCACTGGTTTTAGGAAGCACTTATCCATCAGCGTGATCATTACCCACGTAATCCAAACACACACAGTCATCGACCTTCTCATTCAGTTGCCACAGTGTTTGCACAAATTATCCTACTTGTACCCTTTCGAGAGGATTTTGTCACTAGGAAACCCTCAAATAATCATGTGGTTACAGTTTTGCGCGCACACACACAAATGCGTATAACCCACCTTCTGGATTTCACCTGTTACCCTGGCAACAATATAGAAAGTGGCCAAGAGTGGCTGATATGCTTTCAGTCCTGCAAAAATGAGTGATGACTGAAAGGCTGTGATGACAAAGGGGTACGTAGATCTGCAGAACAATGTCTTTTTAAATGATAGTCATCACAAAAAAACAACTAAAGGGTGGCCTCTAGATGCATACCATACTCTTAAATTTGCAACCTATACTGATAAAACAAGTAGGAAACATGATTCCAATTAAAGACCTTCAATACCATTCATAGAGAAAACTGATAGAAACATGTAGAAATGCTTTTCTTCAAGGGGGACATGGAAGCTCGTTAGGTTGATGGGAAGACAGTTTGATCCAGAACTACATTATAATAATTTAGATCCAAGCATATTCGTGTGCGTCGATCAGAATAAGCCCAGAACTGAATCCACTTGAGAACATGGTGCAGTCTGACTGAGCACGAGTTATTTCTAAATAAGAATGCACATAAATTTACCTAGAAGTGTAAACCTAATGGAGACGTATCCCAAACGCACATGCAGCTCCAAATTAAGCAAAATGAAATTACACTCCCCTGATTAAGCAAATCCTGTAAACAACTATATAATTTTTTTTTTTTTTATAACACAGCAGAAACAAAGTAGTGAAAGCCTTCATATGAAATTCCAAGGGCAGAGAAGCATTGCCCTTGCCAGTATCTATTTACACGTTACCCAGTGTTGCTTTCGTCAGAGCTAAAATTACACTGAATCAGTTTGCAAACTAGTGTCCCATATTCCACCAAACTCCTGTGAGCGCAATGTGACAAGCTGCAGATTTCTGCGATTGGGAAGCAAAAGTAGTGATAAAAGGGGACAGGAATAGTAGCGTTTTCTGTCAAGCTGACTCCAACAGCTGGCTGGGGAGCAACAGTGGGTCAAGCAGCAGGGTCTCCATATCTCTCTAACATTAATCACTGCTAAAATAATCTCGGTTAGGACTGCAGGCTGTGGAATGGGACTGGCGACGCATTAGGTGTGGCGAGAAGAGCAGGGTGGAGAGAAAGGGGGGCTTTGCTCCCAGAGTACCTGGATACTTGACAAGTAATAAGACACAAGGGCAGCAGAGTTTAAAGCGTTGGGGGGCCTTGGTGCTTGCAGTTGGTCAGCAGTGGGGCCCTTTGCTTGGAAATGAATTTCAGCGCTTAACCATTTTCCATACTTATTGAGCACAAAGATTTCAGAAAATCTAATTTTGAATCGTTTGTGTGCGTGATGAGCAATTAGCAAATGAGTATTGTCCGGTCACAAGCAAAAGAATGAAGTCAGATTAATCTCACAGAGAAAAAGAAATCAAAGTAGCAGCCAAAAAAATACTGGAGTTTTGGGAATATTTATCAAGAAAGAAGTTGCTGTACTGGAGTCATCATCTTATTTTAAACATGACCGGCTTGTGACATCCTGTGTGAACCAGAGAGAGAAAGTTAGCATCAAATTGGTCGCACTTCCACTCACTTTCTAACGCATTAAGAAAACGTGGACCTTTAAAGTGTCATCGTCCGACTTGTTTTCTTGGTAATCTTAGATCAATAATGCATACATTCCCCAGCATAAATATTCTGCCCCCGAGTACCAAGGAAATGGAACAGCAAGCCTTTTAAATGCTGCTATTATGGCAATATTTACAGACGCCATTTTTCTATACACTTTTGACATTTACTCGTGTACGTTGCTTCTCTGCTTTGGTTAAAATATCCCATAATTCTGCATTGAATCACTATGACATGACTGAACAAATACTACATAGATAACAGTTCTTTCTAAAACGCGTACACAAATGATGGAAACTATTTTCTTTTGTTACATTGGCCCAGTTCTATCATAATGATACTGATATGTTAAAAAATAAACATAATGATGTTAATACCAATCTATCGTGCATCCCCAGTAAATATTATTATTTATTTTAAGAAACTTTGAAGGTCAGTTTTTATACTTGTTGACTTGTGAAAGCTAATCTGAAATTTATTTACTCATTCTTTCTAACCACATAGAGAAGTCACTCTTTAAACGTGTTAAGATCAAAATTCTTCTTTAAGTCAAAGTATGATTGAAGAGCTTCAGCATTAGGCCAAGTTTTTTTTTTTTTTTTAAATCAAAATATGGTCAGATTTTAATTTGATAATAATAAATACTTATAGTGTCTGCTTTCTCACATGTTGTATTACGTCACCTCTGCTGCTACATCTAAATAATTAATCATGGCTCAAGGCCAAGAGACTTGAGTACATATTGTTTACGATGTCAACTATAGTCCCTAAAGAAATGTCAAAATAGTCAAATCAGTACAGCAGGGAAAGGTTTTACACAACTAAAGATCAAATGGCTACAAAAAAAAAAAAAAAAAAAAAGAATAATTTCATCTCTGTATCTCTTGACAGTTTTGGTTAATTAAATTTTTTATTTTTTTTTTTTTTTTTATCTGACACCAAGGTCTTGGCTTTTATTCAAACTCTGCTGCAAATTAATCACTTTGGCAAAATTAAAAACTGTTCCAGTATTTATAATGAATTAAAATAAAAAAAGCTCAGTTTAAATACTTCTAATATTACAAGAATTTTATCCACATTCTGCACCAAATCCTCCCCTCAGTGACTCTTGAAAAGTTTTTTTGTTCCCCCAAATAGCTTCTTTTTTTTTTTTTTTACGTGTGGTCTCAGACATGACTGATGCAACTTCCTCACTTACACCAGATGTGCTTGAGATAAAACGATTAAAAAAAAACAAAAAACTCACTTGTACAGGGTAAAATTTCAGTGCATGTTAGAAACATGGCAAAGTCAAGAAAGTGGTCCAAAGAAGGAATCGGTGCCTTGCACAAACAAGGAAGGGATATAAAAAGAAACCTAAGCGCCTCAAGTTTCCCTAGAGAAGTCTTTGAGGAAGCTGAAGCTTAATCCTCACTGGACTTTTAAACAGAAAATGAAAATTCATATTTCAAAGTTCAACATCCTTGGTTTCTCAAGGAGTCACAGAAAATACTAGAGAGGGTATCGTAGTCGGTGGACTTAATCTCTGTTGAAAATCTCTGGTGAACTTGAAAAAGACAATTCGAGGATGCAAAGTTCAGAATATTAGTGAACTGGAAGCCTTTGGCCACAAGGAGAGGGCTCAGACTTTGCAGCTACACTGGTGTTTACCTACAAAGGACTAAGGATCATGGTTCTTAAAGAGGTTGAATAATTTTTAGACTGGAGTAGTCAAGCAATAGTTAAAAGTACCATTTTGCGATCTATGTGGAAGAACTTGAGATACAAGTTGCGTTGAGCCTCTGAAACTTTTCCAGTTTGGCTCATTTATGGCAGAGCACAATGAGAGAGGTAATGGGAATAATGGTTGGTCTGCAGGTCATTTCTACTTCAAGTGTAAACATTTATAATATGACTTGACTGAGTTTAGACTACATCACAGAAGACAGACCAACCTCAACAACAAACGTGTTTGTTTTTGACTGAATCTGGGCAAAAGCATCGAAATATCAATACATATTTCTGGGCTAAATACGGTCAAATGGTTTGTGTTTTCCAAACGTATAATATTTAGGACTGAAAGCTTCCGGCTGCCTGTGGGTAAACCACACACACGGGTCGGGTAATATTTCATAACGTTAATGAATAGCTGCTGCTGGTGCACTGACAATCCCCCCTAGTGCAGGGGGAGAATAATAAGCTCTGCATAATAACTGTCCCTCATCAGCGCTCACTCATAACACCGTATACTACTTCTCATCCCATTCACACTTATGCCTTCTCTGTCTCGGCAAAGCAGAGAGCGAGAAAGGCGAGTGCAACAAGGCTCCCTCGGGAGTTTGTATCGTAGCGGAGCCATTATGGGAAAACAGACTTGTGCATTTCAGGGGCCAAGAGGGGGCATGCTTAGGTAAAGAATCATCACTATTTATTCTTTGAGTGCAACACAGTCTGAAAGCAAGGTGTCACAGAAATATGGAAAAAATGGTTCACTGTCAACTTGATGCCTAAAGCTGCATGAACAAGAAGGCTGGCTTTAACAAACTGTAGGTGTGTCAGTAGCTGCTGGACTTTTTTACTTTCTCTTCAAAATTTGACTTGAGTTATAAAAAAAAAAAAAAAAGGAACAGTGTAGTAAAAATCCAAAAACTTCAGGTAAATGTAACTGAGTAAATGTAATAAGTTACTACTTATCTCTGTATCTGGATCAGTTCCCTGGGTAAATCCAGACCTTGTTTGATGACACAATGTTTTTGACCCTGGGTGCTTTCGCAAACTAATCTGGCTTTCTGGATTATTACATCTGACCACTTAGAAAACGGAACAAATTTCCTACAGCAGGAAAAGGTTTTACCCTGATTTAATGTCAGTTTTATACAAAATGTGTAAAGATCTGGTTTTAACTGCAAGTAATAGGGGTTTTACATTCTTTGCCTTTAACTTCCAAACAGGTGCACTACTGTTTATAGATTGAACGATTTGTTGCATGAAGGCACTTTCATCCTTCAAAACTGTAGCAGGTTCTGAAACTGCTCCCGCAAGAATACTATAATAGAATCACTGCCCCATTCCTGCACACAGACTGCATCACTCAAGACCTTTTTAACAAGGTTTGTTGTATTTCAAAATGATGATTAAGACTGAATAATTTATGCAGCACTTCAGCAGTCCATTACTGCTGCAAATACACAACTCTGGGTCCAGATGATTATTGTCATGTTGGTGCAGTCTGCTCAGGCTGACTGGAAATGAATACAATTAATGATGTTTTACATATTGCCATGTTATATTGGAACCACATAAATCGCATATTTACTCTAACGAGGTCTGGGATCAGATGTTGTGATTCATTGAAACTAATGAAGCGCTGTGAGGGAGTAGTGGTTGGTTGCTGAACGGCATGATGATATGCAGACTTTATTCTGGCTGATGACGGGCCATTCAGTTGGTGCACTAGATTGGCAATAGACATGAATATTTCATAGACTCCTCCAGATCATACCCACACCAATCAAGACCTTAAATGATTTATTTCCTTCGATTTTTTTTCTTTTTTTTTAATTTGATCCATCCTTGCTTGTCATAATATTGGAGACTAAGGTGCCTTACAAAATAACGTGTACTGAAGTTTCTCCTCATGCAACACCCACAAACCTTAGTATAGTTTTTTGGATAGAGTGAAGAACTCACTCAACATGACACCATTGTCTACCTGAGTGGATAAGGCTGGGCAAGATGAGCATTAATCAGAAGCAGAACTCTGGGCTATTTCAAATGGGATAATCTCTTGACAGAAAAATGATCCGTTGTGTATTGTGCAAATCTGGTTTCCATTCCAGTACAATAAAGGCTATACAGCCTTTATTTAAATCAAATCACATTTAAATCAAAGCACATTCATCAGTTCACACTAAATTGAGGATCAACAAGTCCAGCAATGCCCTTAATCCAATTTGTCTGTGCTTAAGCTAATTTGCAAAGGATGATGGTCAAATGTTTTGCTCTGTAGATGCCCAAACTCAGAAGTAAACCTTAAGATTTGCAGGATTGAATACAAACATTACTACACTTTGCAAATTTCCATTCGTGAAGCAAATTAAAATGCTTAAGCCAGAGTAAAAATAGACTGGTGGTTGTAATAAGGCAAACATTTGCACAAAGAGAAGAGTTTTTGTTTCTGGCAGATCTCTTGTTGCATCAAGCTGTAAAACATGTTTGTGTGGGTTTCTTTCCCATATGAGTTGGAGAGGTAAAGAATAAGAGGAGGTGGTGTAACAAACTCAAGGACAATTTTAGCCTTAATATTCTTCTACCATATTCCCAGCAACAGCGCCTGAAGCGAGGCCTTTCAAACGAAGGTACAGCTGAACCCTGGACATATTACTCCTTGTCATAGAAAAGTGGGGGTTATTTTTATCTTTCTCCTTCGTACTAAATAAACCGACAGGGATTCAGGCAGTTCTTCCTTGATCCGGGCAGGATGGCGAGCTTAAGGAGGGATTCCTGGCCCATTCCACAGCAATCTCAATGCCAGTGTTGGGAGTAATGTTGCCTCGACGGTCCATCTGCTCTCTAAATCTTGCCGTCTTAATCTTAAAACCTCGCCTTTCTATACCGCAACCATCCAGATTCTATGATTTCCAAATGTGCAAAACAAACGTGCAACTTAGTCTGCTTTCATGTAATATCAGACTTTGATAGCTTCAAATCCCCAAGCAGTTTAATATATTTTGGTAAAGAACACTGCCTCCAAATATGCAACAAGAAAAGGAATTGCTGTTCGTTTTGATCAGTAGAATTTAAAAGACTTTTAGCAGCACCAGAGGAGCAAAATACTTCTGATGCGAGAAGCCTATTCACTGAGCTTTAATATTCCATTTCTACCACTGTACTCCGCAATCACAAAGGATTCACTTTCTTACTTCGCTCTGTAGTTTTCCATTTTCACTCTTCCCACAATCTTTCTGCAACTCTCTCAGCTTCTTCTAAGGCTCTTGAGTACAGCGCTCTCAGAGACTGGAATCATCATACTGGAGATTTAAAACTCAGTGGAGTAAAGCGGTCGGTGAAGTCCCTGGTGGCTCCTTCTCTTTGTAGAGCAGACCCAAAAATAAAGGGTTCAAAACCAGCCGGGGATAAAGGAAACAATCCATCACGCGGGTGGAAAAACCTCCACTTGTGGTCAGTTATGATAATGGCGTTTTTTTTTGTTTTTTTTCTGTGTGTGGATGTCCAGAATACAAACGAGCAACTGCAGTTTTCACAGAGCAGTGAGATTTTAAATACATTTCCGTATTAAAAAGTGCCTAGAAAGTTTTGATGCGACCACAGTTTTCACTTTTATTCCTGTTAAAAGCTACAAAATAGTTGACCAGGTTGGAAGTTCACCTTCCATCATGACAGCAACCCTAAACATTCAGCCAGAGCTGTAATAAAATGATTCTAATCGCCCAGTCAAAGTCCAGACCTGAACCCAAATGACAATCTGTGACAAAATGTGCAGATGTTATCCATCCAATCTGACTGAACATGAGCTGACCGTTTTTGAAAATGATTTGTAATAAATAAAATAAAATACATGTGTAAAGAATCAAAAGATTTGTAGCTTTGTAAATATAGCAGAAGGTGTTTCTACAAAGTGTTGATGTATTGGGCCCAGCACTGCTTTGTGATCATCACATAAAAACCCCAGTTGAAGTGTTTGGCTTGTGTAAGAAACTCTGTAAAAGAATGTTAGAAACATTGTGTGTGCCATGAAATGTCTTCTCAAGTACTAAAGCCTCGGTAACAGATTTTGCCATCAAAGCAAGCATCTAAAGCACAAATGCCTCTGTATTTTTTCACAAATACGATTATTCTTCTCGGAACAGTCCCAGGCCCAAAATTTTAAATCTGGTTATATAGTGGGTTTTGATTCTGGGCATTTGCTAAACACCCAAGCGCCTTACTAAACTGCACTCTGCAGCACATATTTAAACGGCAACACACATCACACCTACAGGCTGCTTAGAGAAAGTCATCTCCTGTCTCCTGCAACTAAGCAGCTTTTCTATAGCAGTCGGGGGATTAAGCGCCATGCTTAAGGCCATTTCGACATATGATTTCTTTGGTTATTACTCAGTGAGCGAAGAGAGCATTAGTCATTTACTTTACTGACTGGTCTGAGAATTTGAACTGGCAAGCCTCCAGGATCCTGCTAATTTTTCCAGGCTGCAGTTGGCATTCAGCAGCATGTGCATTTGACAAAGCTCTGGGATAGGGTTGGAAGACTTAACCATAGCCATCTCTGCAGCATTGCTTTTCAGCTGATGTTTCGAAGACTATAGATTTTGATGAGATTAGTTATGTTGACAAACAGCTGTTTTCATAATGGAATCTCTTTTTGCCCATCTTCAGGTAATAACTGTGTGGCGATTGTTTCTTTTACTTTTATTTTTGTTTTTAAACAGACTGTTGTCTCTTAGCAAACTACTTTAAAGAATGTTAATGTCTGAAATAAAGTGGTTACTCCCATTGAAGAACATAATGCTCTTCTAAACAGTTAGACAAGATTTAATGACAATAAGTTTCCCTCTATTCAATATTGTGCATAAACACATTGAGAAATAAAGTTTATTGTGTTTAATTTTTACCCAATTGTGTTTTTAATTTGTACGATTCATGGGCCATTTGTGTTAACGGTCTTCATTTTTTAATCTTTTGGTGCTGCATAAGTCTCATTAAAGACGCAAATTTACACAAATGTGATAGTTGAAAAACACTGCAAATTCTCCAGCAAATAGCCAAAATAAACTTATGCGCAATTTGGAGCTGTGTGCTCCCAGTTGCAGGTCCTACCGTCAAGAAACCAGTCCACACTTGGTCTTATAAGTATGAGCCTTAGGATTACAGGAAAACACATTGTTACTGCTGTTAACATTTTTTTTTGTTGTAATTAAAGCAGCTGTTATATGCAACATACAGTCATTCTGGGCTTGAGGTTGAAGCTTTGCCATGAACCAGTGTGACCAATCCAACCCCAACTATCATTACTAAATGACATTGGTGGCAGGCCATGCTCATCAGCTAAGCTACTACTACCAGATGGCACACTATGGAAATCTATATTCAATATCAAGATTATAACTTCACCTATTTGGGGAGCTGACAAGGAGACCGCTAGTTTCAATCACTTCTGCTTAAGACAGAGTTGTCACACACATACTTTTCACACCTGAACAGAATTCTGACTGTCAAATAATCAATTTTTTTTTTTTTTGTTTGTTTGTTTTCTCTTCATCTTGGAGGCACACACCACACCTTAATACGTAAAGATTTTCAATTTAAAAGCACTAAACTTTTGTCAGCAAAGAAAAACTTAACAGTCTATTCTTTCATTTACATCCCATCTCCTTTACACGGGAGGAAATCCTTCCTTTGGCACAAAACACTTCAAAAACAAAAACCTACACACAGACCATTTCAGACACCAACACACACCGAGAGGCCCACACAAATAGGCAAACAAACTTGCAGTGGCACATACTGCACCATGGGAAAATGCAAGCATTGCACAGAAGGGACAGTGTCATAAAAAAAAAAGAGGCAAGAGTAGAAGAAAGAACTTGAGCAGACGCATCTCTGAATAGACATGCAGACGTCGTCACGCCGTCGCTTCCCGCTGGTTTACTCCCACGGCCAACAAGAACAACAGAAATAAAGGGAAGGAGCAAAAAATTTGGTTTGAAGTAGCTCAGGGAAACGTTAAAGCATGCTGAAGTCTGTCTTCTAGATGCCCTCGGCAGGATGGGTGTGTGGCAGCTTGAGGCTCAGCGATCCATCGTCTGCTGCCAAGGTTTATAAAAATAAATAAATAAATAACAAACCTGACAGACAGGCTGGCTCCTTTTCAAAGAATATGCTCACGTATGACAAAATACACATGCAAACACAACAATAACAAAATGTTTGTTCTCACTCATGCAAAAAAAAAAAAGGGGGGAAAAATATATATACTTAACATGCAAAAAACACCTGCACAGAAAGCCCAGGTGAAGCTCTGCTCAGAGACTGTTTTTCCTTTTAAGACCACATGCCTCGAGACAGTTATTCAGCAGAGATGAGTTTCAGTCATTGCAAACTGATTAATCTTAACCACATTTAGTGGGAAAACATCTGCTGTTCCCCTCATCTCCATAGGGCAGCATTTAAAATACCCTTGTTTACTCCCCAACAGCTGCACTCAAGAATCAACTATTGTTTCTCCAAAATACAATGTTGGGTAAAACCATCCTTTTCAAGCCAGAAGCCATTTCTAAAGATATATATTTTTTAAACCCCAAACGCAGAGCTTATTTTTAAACTAAAAAAATAAATAAAGCGAGACAGAAGTAAAGATGCAGATCTCTGTTTTTGCTCTCTCATGTGTTCAAGCATTAACCCAGGTGTCTGAATATTTTCACTGCCTGCATCACTAACATTTTTCCAAGGAAAGATTTCAGGTTATATAAAATGGGGTTTGCATTTAGTACCGTCATAAAGACATGTGGACGGACTTTATAAAAAAAAAAAAAAACATTTCTAGGGAATACATTTTTGATCTAAATGATCAAACTAAACATACGACTTGAGACTTTATTACGTTATTTGAGTAACGTAATAATGATTCCCCTTACCCCCTCCATTTTTAGTATTAAAATCTAATCAAATTTTTTTCCCCATTCTCCACTAGATTAAAATATTTTTTCTCCGTCTTGTAAATCAACAATATTGGACACTTTCCAGCTCAGCTATCATGCCAATATACATGATCCCAAAGGGTTGTGCTACGAATAAAGTTTTTGGACATTACTATGGTGGGTCACATTATACTGGTCATTTTCTGTTGACAAAGGAAGATCAGAATCATATTCGAAGCTCGTCATCAAACACGTACTTGAAATAAATTGTGTTAAGCCACAAGCTGGCCTTCAGTCACACCTGCCCAATGTGGTCCTTTGGGGAAAAGTAACATCTCACCCCTTAGCCAAGACAAAGCTATCTTTAGATTTCCCATGCTGAGGATTGTTTCATGGATTCTCAAAGCAAGGCTAAAGATAAACATGGCTTCTCCTGATTTTTTATTTTATTTTTTATCTGTACCGTCTTATTTTATATTGCAAATGTGTTTTTGTCTACCACAAACTTGCTTGAGGTCTGTGTTTTACCACAAACATACACCAGCTTTCAAGATGTGGATGTGAGTGGACAGTCTGTGTGTCAGAGGGTCTTTGTGTGTATAGGTAAAGAGTGTGTGAAGGTTGGTGGGGTGCCATCAGGGCCGCTTACTGAGCTGTGAAGTGAGCTGATGGCCAGGGGGGCCGGCATGTCACATCTGTTTAAAAACGGTTTGGCTTGTTTACCACATCCTCTCCACCATTCTGCTACCATGCTTAAAGCCAAGTGATCTTTCTCAATATCACTTCCCTGCCTTTAATTTTTCCACCTCGTATAGGAAGAACTTGGCCTGGGACTTTGCATAAAGGAGTGTACGTAAAGCACATATTATAGAACAACAACTGGGTTTAAACAAAGTTCAAGGACCTGTTTTGAACCCCATGAGGTAGACCTGGATAAAAAGGATACCTACTGAAGCAAATGTTTAACATCAAGATTTTAAGCCAAGTGATCAGGAGGACCATCTTGATTAGAGGGGTTGATATTTTGTTTATTCTCCACCTAGTTGGAGAAAATTCAGGCCAACTCTCACTATGGCAAAAGAATAAACACTAGCCAAACAAACTCAACGCTGTTCATATGCAAACCAGCCGCCAGCTTGATACTCACCCCCATCTGCCAACAACAACTGTGTTAAGTGGACTGTTGCTATGGTGAGTTATAGTAATGCATATTTAAAGTTGTTCTGTATAAAAATGTACAAGGGAATAAGACTAAACAACCATATTTTGAATATTAACTCCAGTTGTAATCCATCATACTTATATCTTCTCTTGCATGGAATCCATCAGTGAATCTATTCTCCACCTTTACTTTGAAATGCATAACATGAGTCCGAGGCATCTGCGAAAGATCTTTGATTAGATTAAGTCACCAGTATCCTTACCAACCACCCCCCTCGCCGTGTGCTCATGTTGCCACTTGAACACTCTCCAAAGCTTAATGTGAGGCTTTGATTAGTTCCAAGTACCAAATGTTCTCATTTAAAAAAAACTGAGCACAAATGTTTTCACAGTTTTGTCACATTAGATCCAGAAAACTTCAAAAATATTATACTTGGGCTTCAAGAGAGAAAACTGCATAAGACTGCAACATAAAAATGATAAAAATGAAGATTGGCATGCTTTTATGTTTAAAAGCACGCCCTTTGTCGAATCAAACTTTGATCCAGTTACATCTGCGAGCAGTGTGTGTGTCTCTGCACATAACTGCGAAAACACAACCCTCACAGTGAAATATAGTGTTGCCGCTATGCATTTCTCCAATAGGGAAACTGGTCAGCTGATCATGATGCATGGTTAACATGCATTTCTGTGCACAAAATGAAAAACAGTTAATTTCACTGGGATTACATTGTGTTGGTCTAGCACATAAAATCCCCACAAAATACATAGAATCCATCAGTACATGGGGTTAACTGGTCCATTGCAGTCCATTGTTGCCCAGGACCTTAATGTCCTGGGCAACAATACTTGGAGGGATCCACAACTGTAGTTTTAAGTTTAATCCCAACATAAAATGTTCATTGTTCAAATTACAAGTATTTATTTGCTGGTGAGTTTTGAGCAGCTTAAGAGTCATCTAATGACTGGCTCTGGCACACCAAGAATTTGTGCTAACTCCAGGGTATAAACCTCCTAAATCCCTTTAAGCTCGCAGTGCAAGGCTCGCTGTTGTTAAATTTGGAAACTGAACGTGATACGATTGACAGATTTGTGGCATTTTTAGAAATCGGGAAAGTCTCGGTATTTGCACAAAGAGCAGATACTCCTGACAGCAACAACATGGCAGCACCTGAAGGTATGTCGACAGCTGCATTAAATCAGACAAACCTTGAGATGCACACGGCTAATATACAAGCCCGGCCATGGATGGGGCATGCAAACCTATCGAGAATCGTTGCATCAAGGTCCTGAATCTAAATCAACACGAGCGCACTTTCCCCACACACATTGTTTCAGGGTGAGGTGAAACCTGCAAGCTGTGCACACAGGTTCCCCTCTCGCACTAAATATTTCATTGACAATAAACATTTAAGGGATTGACGGGTGGCTGAGCAAGTTGAGAGAGAATAGGAGCAAAAAATAAATAAATAAAAAAATGTTAGAGCACTGCCCAGTCTTGAAGTGAGCATATTTTTTTATTTATTCTTTTTTATTTTACACATTGCTGACTGGCCTTGTTTGTAATGAGACTCAGTGCTTGCTGTACTAAAAAGGGGGGCGGACATCACTGAGCTGAAAGTGAGGACGGAACTCTCACCCCTCCACTGGCCCATTTAATTACTGCAATCAGATCAGAAATTACTGGAAACAACTTCAGTTACTACAAAGTCCCTTTTCATATATTAGGAAGCACTGCAGGGCCCTTCTGGTCAGGTGTTTGTATATGAAGAGGAAGCAGGTTGTTAAAGCCCCTCTGAGGTCAAACTTTCTTCCTCGCCAGCCTATATAAGGAGTCAACCACAGAGTGGAGCTATACAATATATCGAATGTGTGGAATACTACAACCCCAAAACACTGCTTGGATGCAATATTTGGTAAGATACAGGACTTTAAAGAACCACCTGGGTTATAGTTACTGAAATTCTCCTTGAAATTTTCAGCAGTAGTATTGCAGCTAACGTTTTACTGCAAAATATTGGGAAAATAAATTATTTTCAGTATTTGTCTATCTCTAGGAATGCCTCAAAGCTAAGCTAGTGGTTGTTTCCTGAATTAAGTCTCAACATGATATGATTAAAGTGTCAAAACTAAAAATGTTTTGTCACACTGCCTAAACCTCTCTTGTTTTAGGCAATTAAGGTAATCGGAATGATTGTTATTAACTGAATGCCAAAATAGATTTTCTCTTTTAAGTTTAAATCTAAACTTAAAATTCCTAAGTTTAGATTTACCAATAACTGATTGATTTAAACAATTTGGGAAGCCCGAGGCCATGGCTTTAACAGATTCTAAGCTAATGCATAACAGTCGAGTGAACTGGAGACACCTGGGAACATTTTCACTAACCATCCTAAAACACAGTTTCCTTGAATGACATCATCAGCAAATTAAAATGAAATCAATCAAAATATCAGAAACATGTTTGTGGACCTTCACAAGCCTAGTAAATCATTGGGTATTATTTCCAGATGCCTGAAAGTGCCACATTCATCTTTTCAAATAATTTTCTACTCAAGTATAGATAACCAGGTAATATCCTGTCATCACACTGTTGAGGAAGAAATGACATGATCCAGAGATGAAGTTTGGGTGTAAAATGTGACCAGCAGTCTCTGGGGTTGGCTAAAACTGGTCAGCAAAGTGAAAGTAGTTAGTCTAATAATATCTACAATATTTGACCCTAATTAACCAGTCTAAAATGCCAAGTAAATATTTCTTTTAATACAATGCATGCAACTATCTGGTTTAGTCTCACTGTGATTAGGCATGAAGGGCTAAACAGCACTGACATTGAAATATGCAGTTTTCCTCAGTAGCTATTTGTATTACAAATAAAATGTAATAGCAATGACAAGACTCTTTTTGTTGTGTTGATAAAAATTATAACGCAACATTATTTTTTTTCCTCTGGTAGGTTTGATGATTAGATTCCTTTCAGCTAGTTAACAAACAAAACCACTGTCAGACTATCTTAGTTTTTTTGCCATTTATTATGAAACTGTACTAAAATTGTGTTACACTGAAAGCAACATTCATCACATTGGACACATGTAGCTTCATCACCATAGCTGTTTGTACACACATTTGCTTTAAATGTATGCGCCTTTCTGCAGGATTTGAAAAACAGACACCAGTAATTGCTGACAAAAAAAAAAGAAGAAAAAAAAAAGAGTGCTTTTCTAAACGGAGTGTCTCATCTTTTTCCAACTGCAGCAATCAGTCACCATACATGCAGTGCCATCTGGGACTACCTACCATCCTGCCTTGATGGATTGCAGAGGTGTTCATACTGGAGATACTCACCCACACTTTTTACAGTTTCTCCTCCTTGCTCAGTAGGATTACATACTTTTTTCATTTGCAAGATCAATATCACTTAAGCGCAGTACAACTACAATTAAGGTTAATTCGAACCCCCCCCCAAAATGGTATTTTTTTTTCTTGGTGGATAAATTAACTCTTACACTGGAGAGTTTTAGAAGGGGCAGGGATGCATTAAATTAACTGACTTTTGGAAAATTATAATCATGGGTATATGAAGTAAAAATTGTTTAGTAATGGGACTCAAATAAAATTGATAGTTAATTGCAAAGTTTGTCACTTGTGCACAAGACTTATGGGCATAACAAACGACAATACAAAAAGTTCCAGATCAAGCTCTTGCTATGTTAAAAATATATATGTATTAAAAATGTGGTTAATAGCATTAAAATTTATAAAGCGTAACATCTATGGAATTGAAATGAACACATTAAAGTCCAGACCCTAGGAATAATCATTATGTTAGTCTTTCTCCAGGCTTTTTGTTTTCATTAACCCCCCTTTACTCAAACACAGTTAAATAAAATCCACTGCAACTAGCTGCCTTCAGAAGGTCACCTTATCTCTAGGGTGCAGTTATGTTCAATTTAAGTTGCAATAGAAATTGAGCTATTCTTTAAAGGTCTTGGACGTTTGTCAGATAGTTAAAAAAAAAGAACAACAACAAAAAAAAAAACTACTTTGTAGAGTTCACACTGGACAAGTCAGGGTTAAAGCTGCTAAGCATTTTGAAGGAGGATTGGGTTATGAAACAAAATCCCAAGTGTTGAACATCTCACAAATCTCTCAGAATAGATTGAGTATGGCACAACCGTAAATCTACCAAGCCACGGTCATCCACCTAAGCAGGCAGTCTGGGAAAGGAGAACATTAATCAGAGAAGCAGCCAAGGAACCGCGAAGATCCACAGCGCAGGTGGGAGAATCTGTCAACCCGGCGACTATCAGTTGTGCTCGCCACCAATTTGGCCTTTACGGAGCAGATGCAAGAAGATAGACATTGTTGAAAGGAGGCAAGAAGTAGTCATGTTTGTGCTCCATGGCAAGCCATGAAAAGAATTGAGCAAACATGGAAGATGTGATTTGGTCAGATGAGACCAAGTTTAAACGTTATCCTATCTGACTAAGCTTGATCTATTTCCTAAAGGAAAAATGGGCAGTAATTTCACTTCCTATATCTACAAAACTGTTAGCGACACAGACGTCCAGCTGTAATTGCAACAAAATACGTGGGAGAAGAATTTTAAAATGTCCTTTTCCAACAACATCCAGTCAGAACTGTGTTTCAAAAATGTTTGCATGTTAATCTTATACCTTTTAACAAGTCAAAATGTCTTCCATCAATAAATACTATGCATCATTCAATGTCTTCTGTCATGTTAAAGGTTGGCTAGCTGTGACAGCAAATCAAATATGCACTTACAATTTTATTGGACCACTGGAATGCAGACATACCTACACTTATACTCGTATTATATTTGCTATTCACTGCTCCCTAATGGCACACTGTGCGGACTGTACAGCTCTTAAAAGAGTGGGACTCTTTAAGCTTGAACTTGGTAAAAGCAAACACATTAAGTGAATAAATTTAATACTGCATGATATATAGAGGAGCAACGATGCCATTAATATTTTATTTATCGCCGCAGCACAAATAAACACATATAACCAAGGGAAATGTAACTACTTTAGTTATTCATAACCTCAAACTGGAAAAAGGGAATCAAAAGACTCTTAAATAAAAAGCTATACCTCGTCTTCATCAGATTAACTACACAGACATGTTCTGAAATAAGGGAAGACGAAGGTAGATGCTTCATAGTTAGATGTGTACACAATATGTGCACCATCCATCTTCATCAACAGAACTAATACAAGGTTAAGTTTGAATGGACATCACAGAGTACACAAACAATACCGCTGTGCTTTTCAACCGTTTGTGTTTGGGTGTGCGTCAGCGTACTCGGACGGTTTTGACAAATGTGTGTCCGCCGGTGTGCGTGTTTGTGTGTGCCTAGTGAGAAAGAATGTCTATGTGTGTGGCAAACACACCTGACAGATGAAAAAGGCCCGGGGTCCTCTGGGGACCAATTTCCCCAGTCTGTTCCGAAGGCCTGTTCATTACAACGAACAGGAGGAAACAATACTCCACAGCCCGCCAACTTCATTTGCTGCCATTTTCTCTCATTTTGCCTTTCACTCGCTCTCCCTTGACACCGCCCCGAAGACCCGGCGATTTCCCCACAGCGTACCTCAACTTGCGCCTGTGAAGCAGAGATTGGTTGCGCCAGGTCCGTCTGGGTTTTGGAGCCATTGCCCTCTGCCTAGAATGTTTTCTCATTCCCTCACTTTTTCATCTGTCATCTTTCTGAGAGGGAAAATACACCAGACATTGTGGTATTAGCTTTCATTTGTTGGTGTTGCACACAAGCATTTGTGTTGGCATTGTAGAGGAGGCACAAGAAGAATGCAGGCTGTTTATGAGATGTCGGAATGACAATATTCATTGCCAACCACCAATATTTTCCTTACCAAAGTCTCATTTCAATGTTTCAAGAAATTATGAGATTTAGCCTCCGTCATAACAAGAGGTCCAGGTTTTTAGAGCATTCTTTTGCAGAGTGATGTTTTTGATTACGCGTGCTGACGTTCCACATTTATTGAATGCGTTTTATTTATAAATATATATACACAGAGAGAGAGAGAGAGAGAGAGAGAGAGAGATTTTCTGATCTGTCATAAAAAAGCAGATAAAATGCACTAGTAAGTACAGTGTTGCACAGATAGGGGGCGGTAATGAGCCACAGAGACAATGGAAGCAGAAAAGTACAATAAATACAGTTGGCATAGAACTGCTCCTGGACAAACTTCCTCATTGGCAATCTTCTTCAATGAAGCAGCCATATAATATGAGCTAAATCAGTTTTTCTAACTAAAATCAGTTTTGGGCTTTATATATAGCCATAAACCTGACTGAATGTCACTATTTTTCTAACCCTTTCCCTTTTTATTTTAGTTAGGGGTATCAGAATAAATAGGCCAGAACAAAAATGAATGCCACACAACACACTTTGTTTTTTTTTTTAAATGTTTAGAAACCATGAATCATTTTTACTTTAATCTGATTATTATAAACTACTTTATCAGATGATGTAATTCAAATGCAATAAAGCTGTAGTTGTCATGTCTATATGTGAAAAGATTGCTTTACACGGCAATACTCAAGCTTGAGTCATTTAACAAACATTCCTACTAGAATGTGTGTCATTGTTGACGCATTTTTCAATCTTAGAAATGATGCCTAAGAAATCTTGAAATTATATTTTCTGATAAAAATGAGATCCTTTGCAGGAAGGGAGCTATATGGGCTCATTTCCAAGAAGAAACTCTGCCTAAATTAGGCAGCTGATCTACACCAAGTAAAGCAGATCATGCCCAAGGTATGCAGGACTTGATGGATCAATACTGAAATTCGATCTCCCTCCTTCAATGTTTTTGCTATATGAAACTGCAGAAATGCAAACAAAACATAACCATCAGAAGGGAACTGATCATTTGAATGAATCAGCTTTACAAGCAGCCCAAAGATAAATGTGCTCATTGCAGAATAGTGAATAAATCAGCTCTGTAATGTTCCTGCAGCAGGAACGACAAAGATTTCTAAGAAGTATTGAATTCCACACAGACTCGGAGTGACACGGTTTGTTGTTTGTTTTGTTTTTTTAGGAGTCAGACGCTGCCTCTTGAAATGAAGAACGTTCACAAAGTGAGGCATTTCTCTGTGGAAGGAAACATTTCCTTGAACTATTTGCTTTCAAGGGTGAATATGAATGATGTTTGGGAATTATATACGGCACTAGAAACAAACATGTTTGAAATTGAAATGCTGAATAAGGAACCAACATCGCTCCCCTAGCACTAGGAAGCTAAATTTCTAGTTTTTCAAAAGTTATAACTGCAGGAGTTGCCTTAACTGGTCACAACGATACTCTGAATAAAAATTCTCTTAGCTGTTGCTCTAAATCAACAACAAGGTGGCATTTAAATGCAATTATGGAAAACAAAAAAAAAAAAAAGATGGATTTACTGACCTGAAAGACCATCTACAACCTGGCTGGACTGGACTGAAGACAGACTGTAGCAGCCACATGGTGAAAGTTGAATACACTTGATTAGCTGATGATCAGCCCATCTGCATAAAAGGAGTTTTGTCAGATTGTAAATCATGCATATTAAACACCATGTCAAAGTAGAAAAACATCTACAGTGATGTTAGAGAAGCAATTCTTACAGGTTAGAAAGTCCTTTTCAAACCATTTGACACCTGAATTAATGTCATGTCGGCAAAGTATCAAAAAGCACAACAGTTAAAAATCTGAAATTGATGACGCAAAAGTTTCACTATCACTCTGAGCCGTCAAACTGCAGATGTAAAGGTTCCTTTGCATGAGGAAAGAAAAAGTGTAGTAAGAGTCTTCCCTCTTGAGTTCATTCTTTAGTTTTTGTCGTTTATCACACATCTAATTTCAAACATCATCAAACAACGGTAAGCTAAAAAAAATCGAATTTTCAAGTAATTTATTTTATAAAAGGAAAAAAAAAAAAAAAAGCTATCAAATCCAACCTGAGCCACTTTTAATAACCGGTTGTGCCCACTAGCCACCATCAAGCATTTCTAGTAATTGTCGATTATTCCCTGATGAAACTTTCACTGAAACCCTACGATTCACCCTAGAATCAGACAATCCAATGTCTCCAAATAAATAAAAAAAAATCATCAACACAGTCATTCAAATTCCTACAGGCCTCAATTAGCATATTCAATGTCGAAATATATGAATGAGAATTAGAAAAATGGAAAGATGAAACAAATATTGCTATTGGGATTGTTTCCTAAAGACAAGCTCACCTCTGTAATAAGAATATGGCAAGCAAACATCTGAAATAATGTCCTTTGGACAGATAAGACCAATGTAAAGGTGTTTGGTCTTATTGCACAGTTCCATAATAGTTCAACTTAAAACAAAAACAGCACAACATGTCATTCCAATTGTCAACCATGGTGGAACCGCAGGACCTGAATATCTTGCAGTCTTTGACTCAACAGGAAACCTATGTCCTATTTTACTCTAAAGTAAAATGGAAAGTCATCTGTCCAAAAGCTCAAGTTTGGTCAAAACTGGGTCAACAAAAGGACATTGAACACAAAGCAGCCGCAAATCTCAAGCGGAATGGTTGAAAAGGGACCATATCAGTAATGTGGTGGAATGGCCCAGTCAAAGTTTATTCCTCAACCCAACAGAACCCCTGTGTTGGAAACTTTTGAGAGTGCAGTGAAACAAATATCTGGAAACGTCCATGAACTGAAGCAATGTTGTAAAGAAAAATGAGCTGAAATTCCTCCAGAATGATTTAACAAACTATAGAATTATGGGGTGTACTTAGTTCTTGCAATGCCTATGATCCAGTGTATATCACTGCTATAGTGTTAACAGCAATTAAGACAGTTGGACATTTATGTTTTTGTCGGTTATGGTTAAATCTCTGCTACCTTATGCTGGTTCTAATCCTCCACAAGATCTTCCCAGCTTCTGAGCGGAAACAGAACAGAAATGAGACTTATTCCCACCATTCTGCCAAATTACTGTCACTGTGTTGAATGGCAGACACGGGGAGCTAATACACATCGGGCGAATTAGTATGCCCCTGAAGCACTCGGTGCACTTTGTCAGGAGGAGAGGTGATGTAAGGAGGGATAAGTATTGCAGTTTCCCACCTGACCTGAAGGATCAGCTTCCCCCCGCACAGCGACACAGTGCCCCCTCTGGGCCGGTAAAGGAGCATTTTTCAAGGTGATTTATCTGGATTGTAATGATCTGGGAGCATCAAAGCATCTGGGTTCTTTAATGAAAAGCACGTTTTATGGCAAGGTAGGTGCCTATACTTATTCTGTATGTACAATGTCTACCAAGGCTACAGTGAGATAAAAATGGGTAATGGGACAAAAATTTTTTACTAGTAATAAAGTCAGTTAGGTAATTAAGAACATTGCTTATCTTAACTTTAACCTTGGATTTTTGGCTTTCATTTAAGGTATTAAGTTCTACACCACCTATCTGTTGGCTCTGGCAGTCTAGAAAAACTAATAATTCTTGTTCCTCACCTGAAGCGCATAAATCAAACTTGTGTCGTATTCCTACAAGCATTCCTGCAAACTTTCTAGCAAACAATGCATGTATAGCAACAAAAACAAGACAGATGTTGAAGTTACAGTTGTGTGTTTTAAATGGTATTAAATGTATTCATAAAGAGAACCTCGCATGTTTTTCTTCTTTGCTGACAAGCACAGCATGCAAATCAAAGGTCATGAATACTGTAAATGCAAGTATGAAATAAAGGAGTTGCACATATTCTCTGGCCTTGCAAATGTGTGCAAACATTCCTCAACACAACTTGTTAATATTTGATGCAACTATAAAATATATATTGAAATGTTATGACTGAAGGTTATTACTTAGTTACCAGCAAAATAATTATTTTTTTCTTGTAGCATGTTAGTACTTGTCTAGTATGTTAAAAAAATAAAAAACAAGAATATTACTTGGGAAAAGAGCAAGCCTGGACTGATATAGTACATTGTAACCTTTTATACTTTTAAAAATGCGAAGAGAAAGCAAAACTATAAGTGGGACATTATAAAGACCCGAATAGCCATTACTTCTCTACTGCTATGCAAAGATCATTATTAATAAGCTCAGTTAATGTGTTAAAGAGCAGACGATAACTACATATCACTTTAATTTTGTTATTTTGGATAAGAAGGTTCAAAAACTTTAGTTCTTTCTCATCCGTTACAAAAAGGAAACAATTATGATTAAGATTAAGGCAAATGTTAAGAGGTGCATTCCCTTTTCAACAACCATAACGCACACACACACGCGCAAACACTCATCTAAAACACAGAGCTGTGCTTGAGGGTAATTTTTTGGCTTTAATGAAGTTTACACTGAACAACTAATTGGACAGATTCTAAAGAATTTTTGTTTAGGTAGATGAAGGCAGTTGGACGGGGAACTTGCAAATTCAAGGATCTCAATTTTATATTCATATAGTTTGAGCCAGAAAATGACTCGGATGAGCCATGATTAATAAAAACAAGACTGAAACAAGTGTTGATGAAGGTAATATAGTTTTCAGAACAGTTAGAAATATATTTATATACTTGTTTAAATGCTGAATAACATGGATGTTAGCTGCTTGTAAATACAGCTGTTACATTACATTCCAGTAGAGAAATGATATAAATCCACTGTACCATGCATTAATCACAGAGCAGCAGACTTCATTTACTGTCTTGTGTAAAACTGAATCAGGTGCAGCAACTGAATGTTCATACAATTTAGTTGCTGCAGTGTTCTTTATGTTGGAATTAACATTGTACCTTGGATTATGCTCCATGTCCAGCCATGGCTGAGCTTCCTTGTTCTTGACCGTCATGGTGGATGCGGTGGCAGTCTTGTAGGTCTCAGCAGGATGTGAAGGTGGCTCTTGAAAATCAGATCTAGTCTGATCCTCTTCATGAATGGCTCCCGTGCTGAATTATCCAGAAACCTTGTGGGTTTCAACATATAGTGAAGAGTTTGTTTTTCCTGTAACCATGCAGAGTACAAGTCCACCCAAAGAACAAATGTGAATAAAAATAAAGAAGAACGTAATGTTTTACTACTTTGAGTGCAGAACATAAATTCAACCATACTATGTTCTCTAACCGACTGTGATGTCCACAGGCCCATCAGCAAATTGATGGAAAGTGTGGCAGAAGGATTTGGCAGCACATATACTAATTTAGTATATTAGTGCATTGTAAGCTTTAAGCACAATATTTTATCGAGGGAAAAAACAAAAACGAAGCACAAGTTAGGGGCACCACTATTCAAGCTCTTTGTACAGGATGAGACTGCAACTAATAGTGTAAAGTTATACTCAAAGTAACAAAATAATTTATTTTTTTTACTTGCAATTCATAATGTTCCACAGTGATCAAGAGATTTTTCAAACGTGTAATCATTTGATTTCAAGTCTAATTTGTTCTTTCAGTTAATACTGAAAGTCTTAGAAAAATTTGATTTCTAATTTGAATTTACATTGTTTTACAGAAAATATATATTTTTATTTTTGCTCCATATGGCCTTGCTCTATTTTGTCTAAGTTTAGAGAGAGTGAGACAAGTAACCCTCCAGCAGTTGGAAAGTTGCAAGTTCAATTTCAGCTTTTCTCATCAACATGTTGATGTGACCTTAAGCAAAGTACTTATTCTGCTTACTGGGTGGAAAAATATGACTAGTCACTATTATTACAATAGTGCTGATTTCCCATTTAGTAACCTACTAAAGGCCCGTACACAGCTAAAACCACGATTCTCTTGTCAGAGAGGAACTCAAACTCTTCTAACTCATGTAACTTATTTGTCCTGACCTTGCCCTTCAAATTAAGACAAAATGTTCTTTTAAGGTTATAAAATAAGAAGTGTTCCTCATATATATATATATATATATATATATATACACATACACACACACACAGGAATTCCTTTTATGAGGCCCATTGTCCTCGGTTAAAAGAAACAACCCACATTTCTGCATTAAAAAGGTTTTGTATTCCCCCCTTGCATTTCAAAAAAGATAACTACCATCTTAAGTTGCTATGGGTCCTTTTGTTATATTAAAAAAAAAAAAAGCGAGCGAGCGAGCTATAATTGCTAATAGAGCAATTTAATATTTTTAGCCTAGCTGCATAAAATGTCTTCAGAAATTTTAATTTCATGCTTTTTAAAATGGTAATACAGCATAAAATGAACCATTAGTGGTAACCATGTTTTTGTTCCAATGTTTCCTGAAAACTAGGTTCAGTTTGTTTATTTTTCTGCATTGTGTCTGACATCTGTGTTTCACGATTTCTTGGCTCAGCTCACTCTTTCATTCCCAGCTGAAGCAGTCCAAGTTCTACATATGTATCCCAGCCCAAGGCCCCTGTTTGTGATGTGTGCTGTAGAATGTGTGCGTCATTTGTAGATCTGTCCTACCTGGCATAGTGCACACCGTCCCTTAGGACACTCTCGTCTGTGTGTGTGTCTGTGTGTGTGTGTGTGTGTGTGTGTGTTTGAATCCTTCCAGCTGTCTCCTCTGATCTATCCGTTCTGATGACTGAACATCAGCGATTCCCACTGGGCTGCTACCTTTAGGCAGCCACCCAAACAAAGACGCACATTTCAAACAACAATGTTTAGGACTGGAGCCAAATCGGACTGTTAGAAGTGGGAGCCAGCTTATTTGATGTAGAGCAAGACTGCTTACATATGCGAAATCAATTTAATTCCAAGACATTGATGGAGATAGGAGAAAAATCAGCAGATATTAGAATTTGATTCTAAACAGTTTTAGGTGGTATTATAAGCATTTTGTGGGATACTCATAACACTCACACTCATTGTGGGATACAGGAGAATTGTTTTAAATTAGCCACATTGGAAGGTTTTTGAGCAGCAATGGACCAGTTTAGGTCATGCCACAACGCCTCAGTCCAATTTCAGTCTGGACTTTTAATAGGCCACTCCAAAACCTTTCAGAGGTAGAGTTGTTGGTATGCTTCTGATCATTGTCCCACCACTTAAACCAAGCACTACATTACAATGTGAAAAGTCTCTGTACTGATGTTGGATTTCTATAAATGCACGACGGTTGACTGACATGGTAACTGTCATGTCTGCTTGTATTGGCCTCCAGTGTTTCTGTTTGTAATTAAATGTTCATCCGATACCCCTGGGGCAATTATGCACCAATTCAACCTAGTGCTGCTCTGCTTAGCAAGGCAACACATGCAAGATGCACTTGAATCATCTGAAAGAAAGCAAATCTATTAAATAAAATGTAATTTATAAGGAAATAATCCCTGTACAGATGAGAAAAGCCTCATTTCATTAGGAGGAATTCTGTACACTTTTAAACAGAACAAAGTTTATACTGTAGGAAACGTGTGACTTGTGTCTCTTAAGGAAGTCAACTTCTCTATTCCACCCCTATGCCTTTTCCTACAGCTGTGCAGGTGCGAGGGCGACAAGATGCCATTTAGCTTCACTCACACACACACACACACACACGCGCAAACACACACGCACCCTGGCGCATGCACAGATGTGAGAACTCGCGGCTTCCCAGACCGTTTAGATTCCTCTTGTAAAGGAAGTGTTGACAGAGAGCTACAAGTGTGGAATCGGCAGCGAGTTAATTAACGGCAACGTTTTCAGCTCCCCCAAGGAAAAACAACACCTGTAGGGGAGGGGAAGGGTGTGTGTGAAATCGACCTAACAAGTACAAAACTGGAGAAATCTCACCCATATTGAATATGCATTGGAGTACCACGCGGTGCAAATAACAGAGTGTAAGCTAATTCTCACTATGCATAACTTCCTGCTTTAAAAAAAAAAAGGCACATCATTTATAAACCCATTTACACTTCCTGAAGTTGATTCTAATGAATTGGCACCAGAAACGTTTGAATCAAACATATATATATATATTTTATATTATTCTGAAATGCCACGAATTAGTTTATTGTTGACCTCAATGAAAAGTGTCAGTGGTCAACCATTTCAATTCAATTTTGACCAACTTTGATACGTTAAAATGATCAACTTTGAGTCTTGATCAACCAAAAACATCTTAGTGACTTTGATCTGAAAAGTGATATTTATCCAAGCCTGACAACTACATTTCCTTATAATGTACACTAAGTACAATATAGACAATAAGTTGAAATAATCCATTTTTAAAGCTTCGTGAAGTCTAATGTGCAGTGGTACGGTTGTTGCAAAATATAAAAAGACATTAGTGAGAAATGTCGAAAGGGGAAAATCCCTAGCATTTAAAACAGTAACAAAAGGAGGTTGTATCATGATTGATTATCTGGAGCCGCTTTACTGAAAGCCTTTCTGAAAATAATAGAACGAGGAAATGTCTTAGGGGGCAAAAAAATCTGAAAGGAGAATATTTTGCCTTCACCCTGTGACCTTAAAATTCTGAATAAAGCTCAATAGCAAGAGAACATTTTCTAAAGGCTATGTCAGGGTCTGAACTCAAATTTGGTTGAAATGATCTGGCACGATTGTTCCTGCTTGCAGCTTGTCAAGGGTGGCCAAATTGCTGCAAATCTGTAAAGAAAAAGGTCCCAGAATTTCTCCAGTAACATTAGAGACTAATTTTGATGCTTGATAGCGGGACCTGGGGAGATGCAACTAGTTCTCTGGTTTTAAGAGGCAGACACTTTTCCCCACATTGGGCCATGATAAATGAAATTATTTTTAAAAATTTGCTTTTTTTCCCCCCTATTTATTCAGGTCAGCCTCGTATTATATTAAAATTTGATGAGCTGAACCATTTAAGTGTGACAAAAACAACTGAAGAGATCTGTAAGGAAGCCAATCTGTTTTTACAGCACTGTGAATAAACGGCTTGCTACTGATTAAAATTAATGACACATTCAGGGAATACTCCTCAGACTCCTCCACTGATAATTCAGCAATTAATATTTTCTAAAGTTGAATTACCAAGAACTCTGTGAAACTCAGTTGCTTTATACCCCAATTCAAAAAAAAAAGAAAAAAAAAAAAAAAAGATTACAACTCAAACAGTTTTATACAGTCAAGGGAATAACTTGCAAAACTTAGTCGTGGTACCAGTCTATTAACTGGACATAATTCATTCAAGTTGGATATTTTTTTTAATCTTTTTAAACTGTAGTCTGATTTGACTTTGAATTGAAGTGGTCTAAAACATAAGTTCTCAATTCTGATCTTTAGGGCCTACTTTCACTGCCACATGTTTGAAAATTGTCTTTGCTCCCAGCACGCCAAATTCAAATGATTGCATTAATCCCCCAGAATACCATCAAGTTCTTCCAAAGCCTTTAATCACCCATTCTTTTCATTTGTCAGTTGTGTGGCAGCAGGGAAGCACTTAAACATGTGTGACAGCGGATTTTAAGGGCCAGACTTGGCATTAAACAAGTTTACTTTTGGACTTGCTTATAACACAATGTCTACACTGCAAGATTTACTTTTTGAGAGTCGGAGAATGCAGCCAACATAAATTGTTTTAGTTTTAATTCTATTCAAAAATCAGTTTGGAACTAGTAAATTTTTTTTTTTTTTTTAATATATATGGAAATGACTATATTTAAAAAAGAAATCTGCAGTCTTCAAGAACCAGTGTCCGCCTCCCGTTTAGTTGTGTCCCTCGTCCTACACAGTTGATTAAAAGGCTAACTGCCTCACTAGCATGCCGTCAAGCTCTACGGAGCTATGCTAATTAGCTCATATTGGAGCCAGGTGTGCAGAAGCAGAGAGACACCTAAAACTTGCAGGACACTGGTGCTTGGGGACTCGAGTTTGAAACCACTGGTTTAGTAGGTTTTTCTTTAGCTTAACTCAGGCAAGAACCCTCACATAAGCTAGACAACAGATTACTTTTGGGAAAACAGAGCAAAACGTTTGCAACATCAATGCAAGTCACTACCAAACAGAGGAAATAAGCTATCTTTAACGCACAAGCATATAGAGGTGAAAAATGTGTGTTTAAAACGTACCTTGACATATTTAACCACGAAAAATATGCCGAATCATTGTTTGTTCACTTCTCAGTCCATGTAGTTCTCAGTTTACTAGCCTTTGGTCCAAGTTCAATTCATCTGCCCTCTCTCTGTCATCTTGAGTCTTCTTCTTCTCTTGGGGTTTATTATGAATTGGCAAAAAAAAAAAAAAGGGGGCACGTTACCGCCACCAACTGGAATGGAGTGTGAACTGAAACATCAAAAAAAAAAAAAAAAACTCCTATCCTTCCAAATAAACGAGCCAATCTCAGATAATTTATTAAAGCTTAAGAATGAAAACGATCAGCTATTAAACGTCTCTGTAATATATCAGAGGAATTTAATCTTATTTTCATTTTAGGAAGACTGCTCATCTGCTCAACTCTTTCATTTCCTGACTACCTCTTACCTCTAATCATCTCTCTTTCGCCAAGTCCTACAAAACTACCTACCTTTTCTTTCTTCTTCCCATTGTTTTTGCCATCTTTTCTCATTTTCTTCTTTATGACGCTTTTTACTTCTGTTCGACTCACTTCTACAATCATTACAACTGAAATGTGTACTGTAGACCGACTCCTCCGCAACTTTATCTGCCGTTTCATGTCCTCTTCAATACCAACATGAGCTGGTATCCATCTAAATAAGACAATTAATCCCATATGTTTGATTCTAAACAGTGTTCATTATATTTCCATCAAAATGTCTGGTCAGGAATACTCAGGAATACTGTACGTTGTACGACTGATCCAAATATTTTCTTTGATACATCTGTATATATATTTTAATACATACATAGTATTTCTCTGATTTCCTTCCTATTTTTTTAATGGTGGTTGGCAAACATCATCATCATGTTTGGATCATTATTCTGTAAACTCTAAAACAAACAAGAAAAACACACACACACACACACACAGTCACAAATCAATCTTTATTAAAAGTATAAGGTTAATATAAAAGCCCTTGTTGGTTAAACCGTTGTGTAAATTTGACAAATGTCAGTTTTGCTGAACTCATTTATAGCTTTCAAATCTAAATGTGCTCATGTAAAAGTGGTCACTTAACATGAGTTTTCTTTTGAATTAAGACATCCTCGACTTTTCTGTTTCAACATTAGCAGGCACTCAGTGAAAGGCTTGTTATAGTAGACAGCACTGCCTACTTTTTTTCTGAGAAATGAGTCAAATCACAGTACTGAAAAAGGAACAAGTTTATGCTGAGGGCAACTGGCTGATATAAAAGTAAAACTGTACAAAATGCAGAAACATTGTGGGCTCCATATATGTAACTCCAAGAATTTTATAGCCTTATGTTTTCCATTAGCTAATTGCTCTGACGAGAAAATGTCACATGCTCCGTTTTAAGTTTGCACTTGTTTCACACGGAAAGATCGGTGGTGCCAAGCTCCTCGACAGTTTTCAAATGAAACTCTTGAGATGGTAGAAATCCCAATTGGTCTTGTCCCTTGCAAACTAGTAGCTACTTACTGCAGGTCAGATATTAACTCACAATGTCAGACCTCACTTCAAAAATTCAAATTATGTCAAACTGATTATTTGAAGTTTTAGGCTGGAAAGACCAATTTAAGTCCTCTTGTGCACTACATATTTATTTTAACTCTAATTGCCTTCGCTGATATCTTCCACGAAACAAAGCAGCTGCCCTCGCAGATTGTACAAACGAACTCAGGCAGCGACTGGAGACAAAAATCGATTTGATGACTAATTTTGTGCAGTGGCGTGGACACGGGAAAGGAGTGACACACTCACTCTTGAATTGCATTGGAAAGAGGCGGTGTTTATGTGTCCTGTCGGCAGCAATGGAGAGGGAAAACATTACATCACAGCACATTTCAAAGCAATCAGAGGCGCTTTGATGAAGCCAGCGTGCTAAATTATTGTCCTGTCTTTCTTTAAACAGATCTCTGCTGCTGAGATAACACGGCTGGACCAGCGGAGAGCCGAATACGAAAAACAAACAAGAAAAAAAACAAAACGTGGAGATCTGAAAACACGTCCGTCGTTTGCTTGTGACTTGTACGCCATTTGGCCGTGCACCAAGATCAGACGCAGCTTCCAAAACGATATATTACCATTCAACTCTACAAACCAGTAATCTCACGAGGTTGCTTTCCACCTGATCTGGCAAATGATCTGGGTTCAAAAGACGGATTTCTAATGATTTTTACCTCTAAACTACAACGCAAGGCCTTTTGAAAGAGATAAAAATGAAAGAGGTTGTAAAAAAAAAAAAAAAAAAAAAGAAAGGTTAAAAAAAAAAAAAGGCTGAAATCTTAATTTGTTTGCCCCACATCGGGAGAAGTTTTGATAAGGCTTTCATTTCTCTGCCGCAATTAAATTTGGCAATTTAAGAGAGGAAATGATAGCAAGGATCCAAAAGGCCTGCTGGTATCAGCATGGCACACAGACAAATGGCATGCTTCCTTTAAAAAAAAAAAAATATCCAGCAGATCGAGGATGGTTTGACTAACAGGGAACATACAAGCACCTCCCATTAGAGTGATGTAGAGACAAGGCTTTCTGAGCAAGATGAAGGCAGGATTCAGAGGTGAAGGTTTATAAATTCAGGGATCAGGAAGAATAAGAGTCAGAAAAAAAAAAGGGGTGATAAAATGAGTCACTACAGAAAAGGCCCTAGCGCTTGCCTTCAGATTATCCTCGGTTCTTTCTGTGCTTGTTTGCCGATACGATCTGCTCTACAACTCCCTCTTGGGCAGCTTTTAGGTTCAGCAGTAGCTTTAAAATGTGCATAAAGCGGTGGTGCTAGAGACCTGTGGGAAAGCCGACTTAAACGTCTTCCCTATGCAATATAAATCAGTGCTGGTCTATGCGAGCAAGCGCGGCTATATTTAGGGGGAAGAGTCTTCTCCCTCGATTATAAAAAAATGAGCACAACAATTAACATTTTAAAGGTATGCCTGCAAAGAAAACCGGCTCGCTGTCCCCCAGCACAGCACAAATGGCACAGCATCCCGCCCTGCAGTTGGATGCCAGCTTTGTTTACTGCATATCTGAGGAGTTTGACACAGTTTGGGTGGAACACATTCTTAAGGTTCAAGCGTAATTCCTCGGGGGAGGAGAGGGGGAGAAAAGAAAAAAAAAAGAAGTAAGATTATGAGAAAATGATGAAAAACCGAGCAACATGCTGCAGGAAGGCAGTATTTCGCCAGTGTTTCAGTGCAAGTAAGCAACAACAACAAAAAAAAAAAGAAATATGTTGCACATTTCAATCAAGAGTTGTCAAGAGTGTGGGTCCAGGAATGACAGAAACATGAAGGTTGAGGAAGTGATTTGACTCAGATTGTGTGCAATTGCAAGTAAACAGCTGAAGATATAGAAGTCTGAAAAGCTACAAGAGACCCGTCATAATTTTTTTCCCACGTTCTTGCAAACATTGACGCTTTATAATGAGATATTAACATGTAGGCAGCCAAAAAAGTATCTGTTGGGTGCAGAATTAACATTTTAGATGGTTTTTGGTATCAATCAATGAAATCCAGTGTAAAAAACTGTATTCAAAAATCAAATAATTAGTTTATAGTAAAAAAAAAGCTAATCTATAATATTTGCATAGGCCAGAATTACAATCAAGTTCACCTTCTGACAAGACAAAAACCCTTAACATGCACCCAGAGCGACAGTGGAATGGTTGAGATTGAAGCACATTTATGTCTTAAAATGGCCTAGTCAAAGTCCAGATATAAATCCAAATGAAAACCTGTGGCAGCCATTGAAAACTGCTGTTCAAACGCTCTCCGTTTCATGAAATTTGAGGAATCGTGATGAGGAGACTTGGCAAACACTTCAGTCTTTGCACGTTTAAAGGGTGGCAGAGACAAAACAGTAAAAAGTAGCTGCAACCGAAATGGCGCTAAAGAGGAAGACACCAAAATGCTCAAGGGTGGAGGACGGTTTTTGAAAAGTTCAGTACATTATATTCTGCGGCGTGCCGTCACAGCACCACAGTCCCAAAGAAACAGAGGTACACTAAAGAGAGAAGCCAAATGTACCATCACGCTCGTAATAGTGAGACCAAAGGCAAGATCCACCTTTTGTTCTCCTTCAGGCGGAAAGCCAGCCTGCTCACATCCAGAGCCAATTCTCATCACCGCCGCCATCTCCAACGCTCCTCAGATGGTTGCAGTGAGTGCTTGTTCCTCCGGGACGTTGCTTACCCTCACCTCTAAATCTGTTAAATGATAAAACACAGAACTCTAAGCATGTTCGAAGGTCAAAGCAAATCGTAGCTAAATAGGCTCTTCAATGGGCTTCTCCCTTTTTTTTTTCTTTTTTTTTTTATGAAGATTTGTCGCTTCAACTTCAATTTGACGTGTACGAAGCTTTGAGAGACATGAAATACCACAAGTGCCTCATGGGCGCTGTAAAGTAACACAAAACGGCAGTGTGTGTTCACTCGCGCTGCCATTTGTCAGAAAGGCCTTGCAGAACAATAACACTGTATAAAAACACAGGGCTGGGCTCGCAGTCAATCGTGCTCGTGGCCTCGCTGGATGGCGTTCCGTGACAATGCCATTCACACGGCCCGAGACGGCGGGCAGAAGGCTTTCTTTTGTGGACCTGCCAAAGGATGTCATTGTACCATCGGTATCAAATTAAACCGCTCATGTTCTCTTCCCCTCGTGGCTTACTGTTGCAGACACCGATACTTGTGTCTGCAACAATGAGCATTACCGCCGTCGTTTGCTGCCCAGAACAGTAAGACCAGAGTGACAGATGAAAGCCCACCAGCCACTGCGTTCCATTTGTAAGCTAAGTGCGCAACCAATGGCTAAAGTCTCACTTGTAATCATCGTCTCTGTCAGATAAGTGGCAGAGATTTAAAGTGTGCTGTTTTTTTTTGTTTTTGTTTTTGTTTGTTTTTTTCAGTTTAGACAAACAGTAAATTCTCGTGCTGCACGAATTAAGGAAGTTGGGAGTAGAGTGACATTTTGGGGTAGCAGATAATAATGGGTCTAACTTGTCTCCTGCGCCTGAACATCGGATCTACGCCAAGCTAGCTGCAGTCCCACGTTGGGAAAACTGATTCCCAAACAAGGTGTTCTCCTCTCACTCACTGTAGACCCAACTGAAGGCCAGGGTGGAGTTGTTAATGGAGGTTCATCAGATTAGCTTGATACAAAGTAGCGTTTCCTTAAAAATCGATCCAGTTACTGTGACTGATTCCAGGTGGTGTGTTTTCTCTGTTACCAATGCCACACATACACATTAAATGTTGTGGTCACCCTTAAAAATGTGACTAAAACGTATATATAATCAAATCAAATAAAACATTTTTTTAAAAATGTCCTTTGCCTTATTTCGGCTGTGATTAGAGAAAACTGTTTAAACTACATTTTAAGTCAGTGCAGACATATTTTTCTACTTTGGGAGTAGCAGGTCCAGGAGTTTAACCAAAACATCTGTGATTTTGTTTTTTTGTCCAACGTTTTTGTCATTTTCTGAATGACGATCTATTTTTCATGACTACATTTAAAGAGTTGGGAAGTAGACAAACCAGTAAATTGAGACTCTTTGCTTTTGTGCATGAATATTTTACAAATAATATATGCTTAGTGACTATATTGGATGTTGAGTGCAAGGCTGATGAGAGACCTCAAACTCCAGGGTGTGCTCTTGTATTTCCAACTAAATTTGAAATTGTAACTTCCTAGAAGAAAAAGAGCATTTTATACCAATTATACCAATGCTGCTGCCTAATTGAAAATTAAATGAATGATTGTGAAGAAGGTTATGTTAGAACTAGTTCTTGTAAATTGAGTACTTGCAGAATAAAACCAAGTCGGTGGTGATAATGGTGAAAAACCAGATATCTTCACTATTCTGGGGAAAGAAAGCCATCTTAAAACTTAAAAGGCACGTTCTAATGTTTCAATGAAGCCTGAAGAGCATCAGTCTTTTCTAGTTATTAATCCACATATGTGGTTTTGATAGCATGACAAAGAGATTAAAAAAATACCACAGCAGTCTGCAGAGTAAAAATATTAAAAAAAAAAAGAAAAAGAAAAGAATAATGAGCAAACAAAACGAAACCCCAAGACAAAACAAAAATTCAGCCATTAGGAGCTGAAAGATCCTCGAGTCTTACTGGGAAGCTCGCTGTACTGTAAATATGTCCCTCTTGGTGGGAATCAGTGTAAAAGGCAGCTAGCAGCTGGTGCTTAGCGGGGTCCTGCTGGCCCAAGCACACAACCGCCTCAGCTCACTGATGAAGACAGATGGATTGGGCCACAGCCCCGACGCAGGAAACACACCCCCGAGTCTGCAGATTAGAGCCGAGCATCAGATGAAGCGCCGATAGCCCGCTGAAGCAAAGACAGCAGCAGAGCGAGCAGAGAATCGTGTTCCGCATGCACGTACCTCCATCACGTGAACTTTTGAATAAGGTCAGCTGAATGGTAATGTTCCAGTAGAGTGGTGCATGAGGAAGGGCAAATGTGTTTTTTTTTTTTTTTCTAAAAGAAATCTTGAGCATCACACGGGTTTTCACAGCTTAAACTGCCTCCGTTTTTTTTTTTTTTTTTAATCTTGATTTAGATTGCCCCTATTATTCACACATTAACAAAGCGTCTCTTCAAATTGTTTTGGATCCACGCTAGCTGCTGCTGAGAATGCTTGGCTCCAAAAGCGAGGTAAGCCAGGTTTGGCCTCAGGAGGCAGATTTCCTCAAGGTAAAGCTTGGAAACAAATGCTCCCACGTTCCATTTTACAATTTTGCACATTTGTTGGTCATCCCAATAAAATAGATTTTTAAAAATGTGGAAAAAGTCCCAGTGCCAGTCAGCTTTGCACGGCTCTGCAGCTGTAAGACAACAGGTGGTTGCATTTTGTATTTTCAGGCACAAAAAAAAGAAAAAAAAGAAAGAAAAGCAGAAGTAGGATTTAACTGTTTTCCCATCCCAATAGATTGTAGCAGCTCCCCAGCACGTGAATTAAATTTTGCGCAGTCTCGACGGGTGATTTTCATGGCTTGTTTATTTTCTTTGATGTGGATCATCAAAGAGTCACCACACCCATCTCAATCACCATAGTCACCGTGAAAACTAAACAGATACAAATATTAGAATATAACATAAACTTATAACACAAACAACAAAATAAAACGTACCTCGCTGCTTTCACCGGGGAACGCTAAACGTTAACAGTGCCAAGCACATCCGACAGTTTGTTGAAGTTATTCATTGATAGTGATTTCCCAGCTTTTATAGGGCCTCCCCTCATTTGGCTACGGCAGCCCGCGAGGGACAAAAAAAAAGAAAAACAAACAAAAAAAAAACTTAAAGTGCAAATACAATTAAACAAAACATAAACCACCAACAGTGGTAATCAAAACAGACAAACATCATTAAACAACCTGCAACATCCTTTAAATAATTTACAATAAATATACAAATTTGAATAATTTAGATAACTTAATTTAAATAGTTCTCTATCCATTACATAGATTATTGGAGCCTTGCTTACACATACAAAAGAGCAAATTACTACAAATAAATCCCAAAATACGCAATCTTTGTGGACAAACTACAGCGTTCAAAGGGTAGTCCTTGCCTCACAACATTGATTGCAGTTTTAAGAAAAGCGCTGCAGACTGCCATCATATTAACAATGGATGCCTTTTGATTGGGCTTCATCAAGTTTCAAAAAAATCTAATCAAAGAGTTACCCTGACAGAAAGCTACACACACACAC
>NW_015112691.1:587622-605492 GCF_001443285.1 Poecilia latipinna | reverse complement strand
AGGCAGCAATTGAACTCAAGTTTTTAAGTTTAACCACCCTAATAATTTTTACAGTGTATAATTAAACATGTACTTAATTTTTTTCAAGTGTTGCAGATCAGCAAATATAACAAACCGCAGATGTTTTTATTATTATTATTATTATTATTATTATCATTTGTAAAACTTGAATGTTAAAACGATTCAAAATGTTGTACGGTCTTGCAGTTTGCTGTAATTTTTTTGAAAACATCAAAATGATTCCTAAAAAAACAACAACCTGGTTGGAGTTCACACGCTTGACACAGTTTTAAACGTTCACCAGAAGGCGGCAGTATAGGTCTTTCTATTTCTTGATATTTCATGTTTTTGTTGCATTAGCTTTGCCCAATGTGCCTGTGAATTTTCTTAAAATTTGGATAATGAGGTGCACAAAAAGGATAGGCAAAGTTTTAATATTCCTCTGGATAAATGCAATATTGTTGTTTTATTCTTGTTTTTTTTTTCCTGTTCTGATTTTTCATGTTTATTTTGGTTTATTTTTAATATTCCTATTAAATAATAACATATTATTTGAGGCAATTCCAGAAGCTTAATGTTAGCCTCCTTTGTTTGCTCCAGAGAAAGCAGCTTTTACTCTGAAACGAAGCCTAGGGTCACATCAAACCTACAGATTTCCACATGGACAAACTGAATGCCTTCGTGAGAAAAACTGAGCTGTTTGGCAGCAGCAACAAGAAGACTAACTGGAGGAGTTCAGCTATTTTTATTTGGACAGCGATTCCATCTGGATGCTGTGCAGTTGGAAGGATTTCTGCCTTTATATTGTTTTACTTTTTTATGTACAACAGTCTCAACAAGGTCTTATTTATAGAACCAGGTGCAGCTAGTTAGCATCTCAAATAAAAGCTGAACTATGACCCTAAATCCTAGAGGAGATGAAAACGAGGCTTCATGTTTGGCGAGCATGAGAAAGAGAAAATCTTTTCCATTTGTCATAAAGGGGAAGCGTTATATCTCTGATTCCAACGTCTCTCTAACTAACGGCAAAGATTCAAAGAGGAGCGGCAAAAGCAAATGAGGTGGATTAGCAGTGCTTGCTAACAGCTGATGGTGTCATTCAGGACAGTTTGCTCAATATTGAGCTGATAGCATGTCATGACACAGTCTTCAGTTAGAGGCCTATTAAGAATCACTGCAAGACTGACTGCTACTGGAAATCCTTCCTACCCGCAGATAGATAGATAGATAGATAGATAGATATTCGTTTTCTGTCAGATGGAATATCACCCAGTGACTTTTCCTCAGCCAAATAGGGCATCGTCATGGAAAGCTGCTCTATTTTTAGATAGAGAAACCTTCCTCCTGTTCTGGGTCCTGCTCCGCCCGTTCTGAGTCCGGCTCCGCCCCATTCTGGGTCCGGCTATCTGCCACCACCCAGATTTATAAGAAGCACTTAGCCTCAGCAGCGGTTTGGCAGGAGACCTCCTGAGAAGAACATGTAACCCACAAAATATAGCCAGTAAGTATTAACGTTGAATTGAGCCTTTATTGTATGTGTGACCTGAAAGTAAACAAATCACAACAAATGTTGCACCAATTATAGTTTTTACTGTAATTTAGTAATGGTTTGGAAATAAAGCAAAAAAAAGTTTCTGGTTGTTTTGATAGTACAGGAGCAGCAGCAGCAAATTACTCCCTGAGTGAAAGACTAATGCTTTTACACTTTGAATATATCAATCTAGGTGACCAAGGCTGCTCACAACTTTGCTTCTTGTGAGAAATAAAGAAGATGATGGTCTTAAAATGGTTTTACTAGAAGAAACTCCCCCCGTTCATGGAATATACCAGTTGTGTTTCTGTGAGGCCTTACTCTGCCATTCTGAGGAGTAAAATGATAAATCCAGAGGGTTTACCACTGATCTGTGGGGAGACAAAGCAGGTGAGAAGCTGGAAAACTGTTTGAAAAAATGAAAATGAATAAACTCTGCTGCTGTGTGTGTGTGTATCAAAGCCAATAAACAATAAATAAAATATGTATGTTGAAGGAAAATGCTTAATTAAAGCGTAGTATTACTGAGTAATTAATGATTTGACAGGCCATTTAGTGAGACATGTCTGGCTAACCTTATCTGCTCGGTCAGCTCTCCTCGTGTTTCAGCCCTTAGCCACATGCTGCTCTGTCCATCTTCACGTTTTTCATTCATCGACATGTGACAAATTAGTGTTGCAACTTCAATATGTGATCTATTAAAAACTATCTGACCTTTAGTCTGTCTTGTGTCTATCACATGTATTAATCTTAATTTCTTTTATGAGGGAGAAGCAATAATAAAGCAGAAATATGTTGCTGGAAACAGTTTGGGACGTTTAAGTTTTACTTTACACCATTTGATTTGAAGGATGTGATTATTGAGCTTTACGCAAATGATTAACAATTCAGTTTAATTCAGTTGCACCAATTCACAACAAATGTCATCTGAAGGCTCTTTACTTAAAAATATCAGTAACACTAGCAGCAATATTGATTAATCTGCGTCTTACGTTGTCTTTAACGCACTAAGTTTATTTTTCTGAAATGATATATTGTTAAACTAAACCAAATGTAAGAATATTACTTGTGTTGCTGTCGCTGTACATGTTTTTCATGCCACTTTAAATTACTATTTGCATTGTTAAAGCAAAAATGTCCACATGTAGAGGAGGTAATAATGAATTTATGTGTATTTTTTTAAATTCTCCAACTAAAAAAGGTCAAATTATGCAGCTCACGTTGTTTCTAAAAAATTAAGAGACCACTGTAAATAATCAGTTTTTAAATGATCATTGTTATTTTATTCTATGAACTACTGACATGTCTCTCAATTTCCAAGCAACATTTTGGTTTTTCTTAGCAGAAAAGGAGAAATGTCAAAATAAGGAAAAAGATGCAGTGTTTCAGAGCTCAAATAACATAAAGAAAACAAGTTAATGTTAATTTAGAAACATAAATGCTAATGTTTTAACTCAGGAAGAGTTCAGGAATCAATATTTGGTGGAACAACCAGGAGGTTTTCAATTTTTTTTTTCAGAGCTGCTCAACATTAAAACTAATCGTTTCACTTTTAAATATTTCAATAAATCATAACCACACAACGATTACAACAAACTACCAACTAAATGTTTAATGGAAGGAAAATTACACATGGTTGTTGAGATTGTGCTCAGTCCCCCGTGGTGCTTCTTTGTAGAATGACCTTTTACCTTTGACCTCATTTGCAGCTGCAGGTCTTTCAGCGTTTGTCTCTGTTGGCTTTGAGACTGGAAACATTTTCCATCCTCATCTGATGGAAACTGTTTATTATTTTTGACACTGACCACAGATATCCAGAGCTAACTCTGGACTAGACTGATTGTAAATAATAGAGTTTGATCTAAAAGATGATACTTCAGGTTTTGCTGCATGTTTAGGGTCACTGACCTGCTTGAAGTCTCACATCTTTTATCGTCCTCTGACCGAATATTTAGCTCCATTCATCTTCCAGTCATCTCTGATAAGTTTGCTTTCCCTTCATAGTTTTATCTTTCTTTCAACAGTAGCTTTCCTCTTGGAATTTCAAGTCTTTCCCTTAGATTCTCAGAGAGATTTTATTAAATCTGGAGTTTGACTAGGCCGTTCCACAAATGTTCTAGATGTTCAAACTGTTCACCTGACGTGTTTACAGTCATTTCTGGATGCCATTATTTTACATATTATTGTTCTTTGTTTCTGGCTTTATGTTTTGGTTACTTTTCTGCTTGTTCCTGCCAACAAAATGCATTTCCCCACAGTAAGATGCTGCCACCACCGAGTTTCACAGTAGGACTGGGCTGTTTAGGAAAATGCACACATGAGATTTGTAATTAGGATAAAATATATACATTTATGTTCCTTCTGAACAGAGGACAATAGTAGTAGTTTTGTTGATAAATTGTCCCACCTGAGCTGTGTATCTCTGCAGCTCCTCCAGAGTCGCCTTTGGTTGTTTTGTTGATTAATTCTCTCTTCGCTCAGCCAGTTTAAGTGGACGGCCATGTTGTTTTAGGCCTGTAGTTGTCCCGCACTCTTTAGTTGTTAGATAATTAAAGAGAGATCCGTGAGATGTTCTTGGGAAATTGTTTTATAATTTAACTCTGTTCAAACATCTCCACGATTATTGACTCTGTGGTTCTTGCATGAATGGTTTCCTAGGCAACCTCCTCTTTCTGCCACCTTATAACCAATTAAAACGTAAGCAATTATCTGAATGTTTTTCCAGCAGAAAGCAGGTAACCTAATCTCCCAAGAAGTAGCCAGTTTATTTCTTCATGATGGCACAATTATTATTTTCTAACTCTTCTGCTCTCCATCCCTTTCTGATGCACTGTAAAACATTTGGAGGTGGTTTAACTTGAAAATGAAAGTCCTCATGATGCCTAAATGCNATTTAAGTCGACAAGAAAATTGTTTTGGTTTTAACTTAGAAATTAAAGTTCATGAAGTTGATTTAACAACAACAAACAAATTTTCTAAATATTGTTTTTTTAAATTCATTAATTTTGAATTGAGTTTTAACTTAATGCTGCAATTTAAACCAAATAATTATTTCACAATATGAAAGAAAAAACTATTCAAAAAGCACACATTTCTCTATTATTCTTACTCACAATATCAGGTTAAAATAATTACTTATTTTACTTTAGAATAATTTACAATATTATTTTAAACTGCATGAAAAAACTTTCTAATCAGATAATGAATTTTATTAAACTTTTCAATGAATTCTGCTCAAAAACATTTTGTGTAAACAGGACGTTATCCTCAAGCATTAAAATAAACATTTGCCTTAATAACAGAGAAGAGTCAGATCAATGTAACACATTTCCATCTCAGGATACAAAAACATGCCGCTAAGCATTCTGGGAAATAATTCCCACTCCTCTTTTTTTCTTCTTTCAGTTTTTTTAAGCGCTAACCTAAAAACTCCAGTTTATTCAAGTCTTAATAAAAAGTTAACACAACTTACTGCTGTAAGTTTATCTTTCACAAACTCACATTTAGGCTCAAAATCTAAAATTCACTAAATTTATTTGACTCAAAGACACAACTAAATGCAGCTCAAATGTTTTACAGTGCAGCTGTTTACTAATTATAAGGCAGTCAATTATGCTGGATTTAATTTAGGAGTATCAGAGGAAAGAGGGTCTGATTGGAAATTAATGTTGCTTGTTGCAGATTCAACCACTTTGAAAACCATGTAAAATTTTCCCTTTATTCCACAAAATATGCAACTGAGCCATTTTAACTTTCTATTTACTTAAATAACATAAAAAAGAAAAAGAAACATTTAGGATTATTTTTTACTACATGATACTTTTAAGTAATATATTTTTTATAAAGCACTGCTATCCTTCAGTTCAGGCTAAAGTGAGACTGGTTATTTGTGAACAGGGTTCACAAATAATTTGGCACTGGAAGTACTTCACCCTGTTCAAACATATATTTTATTTGCATTAATGACTGTAAATATTAGTTTTGTAGTTATTTTTTTAATTATTTGGAAAATTTCTGCTTGAATCTGTTATTTTTATTTAATTTGAGGTTGTAAAATACCAAAATTTAAAAATAACTACAGTTTTGTCTCACTGATTACATTATTTTTAAATATTAAATCAGATGTTTTTACTTGTTGTTACGCAATACTTCAGTAGTTTTTAAACCAAATACATTTTTACTCTTACTTGGACAGCTACTTTTAACTTTTATTAGAGTAAAAACATGTTGAAGTAGTGCTACTTTTACAATTTTTGGAAGCTACCAAATGCTGTATGTCAGCAATTAGCTGCACTGTTTCATTACTGTGTGTTTTTTCTGCTGAAATCATGATGGATAAATAAATAAAGTTGTAATTAATTGTTTGTAAGAATAAGACTAAAACAGTACTAAACTTTATTTTTACTCACATCAGACTGTGTCATTTGCACATGATTTAAGGATAAGCTCCTCCTCACACAGCATGGCTCATGTGATATGTCTCCTTATCTCCTGATGCCTCTCCGTCCTTTTTTGGACTGCCTGGCTGGAGGTTTCCATGATGACTGATCACGTTACATTTGGGGGAGGGCAGGGAAACCACACAGGGCTTCAGAGCTGTGAGTGGGTGTGTTGCAATCAGTAATTGGCTGTACATTTGTTACATATATTCCCTTGACGCCTCAGGCCCTGAGCCTAAATATACTCCTGCTTTTCTGGCATGTGAAGAACCCTGCAGATGCATCATGAGACCCTGACCTTCCCCCGACACACCCTCAGTAGTGAGCATGCTTTGAATATACAAACTGATCATTTTTTTATGTTTATTTTTGTTTGTTTGCCTTTTTTCCCCTTGGTTTTCATTTTAAAAAATAAATAAAGTGAAATTACACCGTTTTGTGTTTTGCCTTATTTTACTTTTTTGGCATATTCTGATAAAACGTTTAAGCAGAAATCATAAAACAGAAAGAGAAATAAAGTTTATGAAGCATTTTAGCCCTGATTGGGACAACGTTTAATGTTACAGGATGCAGAAAAATGTGGTGTAAGCCTTAAAACCAACAGCTGGTGCTCTGGGCGTTGGATTCAGCCAGACATACACAGTTTGTTCTGCTGCTGACTCAATCTTCCCCAGCTGCAAAGGAAAGAATATTTTACACATGGGTTTGTTGATATGTTCCCTCTAGAGGTCCTTTAATAACCTCAAGAAACAGAATAAATCTAAAAGCAGCCTATTCAACCAAAAGTACATTTGGTAATTCCAAATTTAGCGTTTACAATTTGCTAGGTGGGCCAAAGTAACAGATTAAAACTGAAGAAACAACAAATTAAGTTAGAGTAATCATGGGCATGAATGGAAAATTTAATTGAGTTTTTATTGATTTATTCAGACAAACAATTGAATTTATGTATTTATTTTTTTACATTTATAAGTATAAGGATTTCCCCTCACTAATAGTTGGTTAAATGTCCTTGAGTTTATCTTTGACCTCAGATTTTTTGTTGCTTCCAACTCACTTCTGGCATAATTGTAGCTGAAAATGTATCGCTCTTCTTGGAGGGTTTGACAGGTTTTAGTTAAATTGTTTGATTTTCTGCAACAGATTCAACATTTTAATTACATTTTAAATATGGTTGAGATTGAGGTTTATTTCATAAGCTAGCCAGTTTTATCCTTACTGTGGAATGGTCAATTATGAGAGGTTTCGTTTAGTTTTTTTGTTGTTGTGTGATGCTTTAATTGTACTGTTAAATGTGTGAGTACGCCCCAAATCAATTTTACAATTGGGACAATAAGCTCATACTAAAATAAGCTGTAAAACGAAACACAAGGTGTTTGAAAAGGGAGCAGGAAGAAGCAATGGCTTATCCAATCCTGTCCGTAAGTCTTTTTCAAACAAGTTCTTAATCAAACTATTGATTCAATAAATACAAATACACTCTCACCTACAGATGAGAGCTTTATACACACATTAATTAAAAATAACATTTTATCTTGTTCACTTTTTTACACATTATTTATATATTATGTACGACAATATTTTGACTTTACTTAGTTTAATCTAAAATCGAAATCACTTCACAAACTGATATTAAGTGTATAGCTGTATTACAATATATTTTCCTCTCATGTTGAACTTTCCCTGTCAGGTTGAGGTTTTCAAATGTGTCACCACCACAACAGCTGAGCATGGTGGCAGCAGCATCATGCTCTGTTTAATGCAAAAAGTGGATGGGATAAAGTAAAATCATCGCATAAACACATTAAAACTGTTTTAAAATAATTAAGTGTAACATTTCACTTATGAAACGACTCCCAGGTCAACAGGTGACAATTTTTTAAATCATGTCAGAAGGTTTTCGTTTTGTAATTAATCACTTCGGGGCTGAAAAAGAGGTCAAAAGTCAACTAATTATGCTAGATGGCTTCCAACTTGTGTGCATCTTACTCCTTTACATTTATACAACTATCATGACACAAATATTCACTTACATGTGTATATAAATTAACCTGTATGAACAACTGGTGAAAATTCACAATATTCAGATTTGTGAACTCAATGCACTGATTTTTTTTGCTCATGAATTTCAAAAAAAGAAAAGTTTCTGAGCATTGCCTCAATTACTGTCAAGCTAATTTCTTTTATGAAGTAAATGAATGGTGCACTTCATTCTTTTCAGTTAGAAAAACTTCCTGGACATTTGGAAATCTTTCCTTGAAGCAACAGAAAGTTAATCTTAACCATCTTTATAACTTCTTCTTCTTCTACTTGAAGTAGCGATAAACTTGCAGATCTGACAACCTGCTGGATTTTATCGTCATCTTCAATAAACACAAAGGATTTGGGACTGAGCCGCCATTTTATGACGCTTTATGGGATCTAAGTGATTGTGCGTGTAAGTGTTTGATTATATCCGACAGGAAGGAAACAGGAAACATGAGTTGCATTCAGTTTTCTTTGAGTTGTTTCAAGTGTCAGCTTTATAATTTCACATCAGTTACAGGTGTTAATCACTGGGTAGTCCAGAGGTGACTAATCTTTTAGAAAAAAAAAAAGTTACACAGGATTATACAAAACACTTTTTCTGCTGTTCAGTCATAATAAGTTACACTGGTGTCTATTTACAAATCAGGCTAGAAGTACAGAGCTGGTGTTATATGTTTACTCAAAATGATATTTACAAGTCTATACACAACCCGGTGTCGGCCCGACCTGCTGGAGAGACAAAGAAGAGAAGCAGAGTTAGCTACATGGATTATCAAGGCGTTAGTATGTGGTATTAAAAAAACTTATTTACCTATAAGTTATTCAGCAGGGAGTTCTGAACGCTTTCATAAACTGCACTGTAGACATCCTCCTTCGTTGTTGTTCCATCAAGATATTCTGTCGACAAAAATATAAATTAAAGTCAAAACCTCTCAGCAGGAAAGTGTTTTATGTCTGATTTGGTGTTTTTGCAAACCTATTCTGCTGCAGTTGTTGTCCATCTCCTTCCTGTGCTTCAGGTACATGGGCCAGACGTGGCCGTCGAACAGGCCGGGAGGGTCTGGGACTGTGTATGTTCTGGTACTGCAAAGACCGGATCGGTCCAGAGTTACAGCATGCTCTGATATGCATCCTGAAAATTACTCCAACAGCTGCTCACCTTCTCCTCCGCTTGCATTCCTCGTAAGGAATGGAGATGTAGAAACATTTGTCATAGACATCGATGAGAGGCCTGCGGGGTGGGGGACAGGATCTCCGGTCAGGGAGAAGCTTTGAAGGTCAAGAGGTCGGCTAAATGGTGACCTACTTATAGTTGTAGATGAGGAATCCCTCAATGATAAGAATATGGATCCCTCTCTGCTCCGAGTCGGACTCCTCGGCTTCGGGTGACAGACTGACTCCGTGCGAACGCGCGAACTTGACGGGGTTTTCCTGCCAGCCTTTCACGGTGTTCACCATTGCTTCCATGTCCAGGGCGCTGATCACTGATGAAGAACAAGGAGACAAACAGAACAAAAACAAAGCTTCACCACGTGCGCAGCCAACGTTTCACACCAATTTATTTCAATCAGTGAATGACGTAGCATTCACAGTATATTTATTTATGTGGTAGTCTACGACTGATTGGTTACCACTGAAGAAATGTGCAGGAAAGGAAAAAGTACATTACTGAAGGGTTTTCCTACGTGAAATCCACTCTTACCATCCCACTGTCTAAAGCCGTCCTCCCCGACTTGTATTTGATCGGGTTTCTGAAATAACAGTCACCAACAAAACATTGCTGCAACCCAGTAACCAATGGGAGCTGATCCCTCCTGGACAGGACAAGTCAGGGACTCGTCTCCACCAAAAGTGAACGCGCGGAAACGATTTTTTTAACGATATTTCAGCTGGATTTGATCTCCTTTATTGTTACTTTTTAAAATTATTTTTACCATATGGTCATAGTGTATGCTGATGACGCCTTTATTTAAATCTGCAGAATTTTTTAATAATCTTTTAAGAGAAAACAACGTGCATTTCTTTGTTTTTAACTCTGCTGTTTTCCCAAAATAGGGAGGAAAACAATGGATAAGCAAACAAAAACTGGCGGCCATGAGTACAGACGTTTTAGTCATTTAACAGTAAAGTCTGACTTTTAGTGGGGACGCTCAGCCCTTTCATTGGCTGTCCAGGAGACAATCAGCCAGATGATTACAAGGCTGCTTCGATGATAGGACATCTGCAGGGCAGACTGGCCATTTCTTACTTTTTAAGAATAAAAAAAAGGCTTCAAGCGCAAATAAAACTTATGAGAAATATTCTAGCTGCCAAACAAAAATAGTTTAACACATAACAGAAAAAGAACACCAGACTTCTTTCTTTGTCTTACCTTGAAAAAGTCATCCTGATGCACCACACAACAGTTAGGTAATGTCTTTAGCAGTCTATTTGTCAAAGTGGTCTTCCCACCGTTGGTCACTCTGAATTTAATACCACACAAAAGTGAGTTACATCTCAATTTCTTGTCAAAGCAGCTTGGTATCTATTTTAGCTGAAGCTTACCCTCCGATGCCGATGATGAACTTCATTTCTGACTTCTTCTGTGTTACTGGTTACCTCAGGAATTCAGTAAGTAAAAGGAGGGAACCCCACCAAACCAAACTCTCTCTCTCTCAAATGTTTCAGCTAAAACCTCCCTTTCCTTCTCCTTCTCCACGGACGTCCCCCCCCTCTTTACTACTTCATTGATAGACTATCTCCTTCTGGCGCATATAAAGGATGTGGCGGCCGTGTCACTGCCTGCTTGACCAATTGGAGCCGCTTTTCACCAGCCAATAGTCTGCCTCCTCAGAGCCGGAAGCACCAACTTCAGAGGATGCACAGTTGTGTGAAAGCTGATCCTAAAATTTGCACCTGCTCTCAGGGGTCAGAGGAGGCAGGCCGACCACATTCAGGGAAAGTACAGAAGCTAACTTGTGGCAGAGCTGTAAAATACAATTAAACCACAATGAAGTCACAAGGAGGATACATCAGAAAAGAAGATGGGGAAACCTGGGAGAGGGACAAGTTTAGCCTGCAAGAATTCAAGTTTCTTACACGTAAGCGGTTTAAATCCAAGAAAGGTCATAATTTTTTAGGACAATACAACCTAACATTTCTGGGCAGATGCAAAAGCGTCGCTCTACCAAGCAGGCTGTGGAGTGCAAACCAGGAGCTCTATAATTAGTCCGCAGCGTCTGGCTTCTGCATCATGAATATTTCTGATGCAACCAGAGTACATGGCGGCCCTCCATGTGGGCAAAATGGCGCGCCTGTCAGCTAAAGCTGTGATAAAACCTTTCTCTGAAGGTTAGCGCCTGCTGCTTATCGGCTCTGGTCGTTACACACCTCCGGATGTGAGTCTGTCCTGTTTATTTTGTATTAACACAGTATTTGCCCAGTACTACAAATACATTTTACAGTTTGTTCTTATCTCTCGGAGAGATAAAGGTGTGAAGGAGGTGAACTTTGAGTTTTAGATAAAAGCTGACATGGTGTCATGTTTCACGGTCAGGAATGTAGCGATACATGGTGGCACTGTGTGACTAAAGACTGATGTTTGTTAACATAATTAAAAGGATTCACACCATTCAAATGCAAAATACGTCTACTTACTAAAAAGACTTTTATCTTTAGTCACTGAGAAATGCAGGGTTAAAATAACCTACTGTATTTTTAGGACTATAAGTCGCTACTTTTTTCCCCAGGTTTTGAACTATGCGGCTTTTCTGTGGATTTTTCTTCAACCACCAGGGGGCGCTTTAGCAGGAAGTGAATCATTGGATGTCAAAATTGGAAATCAAAGAAGAAAGTGCTAATTTTCATTTAGAACAAGCACATGCTAGCAGGAGACACGACGGATAAATTTCTTCAAACTCAAAGACATTTCATTTCATCTCGTAAGGAGCTCACACAAAATCATTTATAGATCAAAATTACTTTGGTCAATAAGTCACGTTGCCAGAGATGTTCAAGGCTGAATAAATGGCAATAAAAGATAAGAAAATATGTTCTGTTAAATACCCAACTGAGCCCTGAAGGTTAGCATTCATGACACAGACAAATCCAGTTTATTTTTTGTTGTTTTATTTTTTAGAAACATTAAATGGCACATTTTCATAGATAACAGTTAAAGTAATTCTTCAGGCTCTCTTTCTTTAAATATATTTAATTTTATCTATAACAATTCAGTCTTTCAGTCTTGAAAAAGTACTGCCTTTTTTTTATTTAAAAACAAGACAAATACAAATACCAAAGAAGGAAAGGATACAAACAAGCATGCCGACTGCATATTTAACGCTGGAAAACCTGACGACTGTACAATACTTTTGCATCAGTAACATCTAGAACATGTTAAAGAAGAAGAAAATCATTGCACATCATTCAGTAAGCAAATTCATTAAACCAAAGAAAAACCCATGCCAAAATGTTTCAGTTTGATTTTATCTGCAAGTGGAGTTGTTTTAAGGAATCTGTACAGCTTTCTTTTAATTTAAAATAGTTGCCATGCGTCATAGTACAACTCAATCTCACATGCAGAAAGCAAACGGTTTTATCTGTAACATCTTGTTGTTAACCGGTTCTGAATTGGTTTAAGTGAGAAACAAGAGAAATACTGAGGAGTGATTGTCCTGCAGCTAACGGGTCCATTCTGTGCAAGAAGCTGCTGAGTTTACTGAATGGCCATTCCCCAGCAGATCTTCAACTCATTGTGCTGCAACGCAAAAACAAAAAATTTAATATGAGTATTTTGTGCAACCTTTATGCAACAATAGGTGCATTGTTCACATAGATATCGTTAGGACTCGGTAGTATGTAGAGGCTGTAAATCTAAACTAAATCCAACCGGACACATATCACACTGGTTGGGAGACAGAGCCTGTTTCCATTCCTGGGATGTCAGCCAGTCCACCGGCTGCAGGACCTTTTGATATATGAGGGCAGAGTGGAGCGCACAGACCCACAGGACAGCTCATGGGGTTGGATTTCAGAAATAACCCCATGTACTTTTCCCACCCCGACTGGCCCAGGCAGGTATTTCTCCTGATTTCATGGTCGGTACTGCAGCTCATGACTCGTCTGTGAAGCCCAGTAAAAATAGACCTGGATGCTTCTGCGTAGATGAGGGGAGCAGCTGTGTTTTATGTAACATCGGGGAGCCTGCCTGAGGATTAGCTAACATTTGGATTTGGATTCACACGTGGGCTGAATTGCAAGACCTGAAACATGACTTGGCAGAAAAGGAGCCAGGCTTGATGTCTGACAGTAATCAGAGAGCAGCATTCAGTCGGTTCACATTCACAAATACAGTTGTTCCTCAAATCGCTCTTTAATTGGATGTAATGGCTGACGTTTTTATGTCAAAACATACTTCATCGTAACCAAAGACTAATCTATGATGTCTTGCTAAAGTATCAACATTTTGTCCAGTTACAGCCACGAACTCCAATCATTCCATCACATTAGACCTGATGTGACGGATCAACGCAGTAATGCAGTTTTGTGAGGTGGAAGAAAAATCATTCATGACGTTCATGCTCTTGTATTCAACACATTGTAGAGGAACCTTTTGCTGTAATAAAGATGCAAGTTGTTGTTGGTCATTTTCTGTTTATAATGTAATTTTGTACATCAAGAAAGAACTTTTCTGCCTATTATTCTATAGAGGTAACTCAATATAAGTCACCTAAAGACATCAATTTTCTCATTTTGAGTTTGGTCTTTACTTTGACTGAGCCATTCTAAGCCTTTGCTACGATGGGTGTTGTAAGATGCTTTGCACAAATTTACATTTGAGGGTGCAGGTGCCTGTATGTGATTTGTGGATCCCAAAGATCAGAGACAACGGATTGGTGGCCTGACTAGAGATGATGTAAAGGACTTCCTGCTGTGGACTTCCTGTCATCCATCTTCCGCTCTTCCCAACCAGGTTGAATGTGGTGTATTTCCATTACAAAAATGCACAAACAAAAATGCAAAAACACAATGTCGCAACTGCAATGTTTCCATTGTATAAGAAACGCAACTGAAGTCACACATGTATAAGTTTGTCCACGTGATAATTCATTAAAAACATGCAGTGCCATGATCCTCCAACTACTTCCTGTCGTCTTCTTCTTCATAGTTTGAGCCAGTAGCAACATCTGGTTGAGAGGAGATGTTTTCTGGGTATACTTTTACTAAGTGAAATTGTTGAGATAATGAGTTAACCTTGAGAAACCAAACTTTCTTTGTACCAAGATCAAGAGTTGATTGGTGTTAACCTAATTCCATCCTTCCAATATATGCACAACTGCACGCAATGCCTTGCATTTGAAAGGTAGAATCAGGTTTAATCATCTTGTGATCTCGAGAAAAGCATCAGGGAAAAGTAAATGTGGAAAAAGTCTCTTGGCTTTTATACAACTCTTCCAAAAAGGCCAGAAGTCTGGATTAGGGGTGAAATCTGAACTGTAAACAGATTCCAGACCTACTTTGAACCTCTTGGCTGGTTCTTTAAATAATGTTGTCTATAACATTATAGACAACCTGGTCAAACGTACAGGTTATTTTTTAAACTTCAAACCTGATTTAACGTTCTCAACAGCTTTATCCCTGATGGCCTGGGGTGTTCCTTGGTCTACATGATGCTACTCTTTCTCTGATGCTCTCCAACAAACCTTTGAGGCCTTCACAGAACAGATGGATTTATAACTTGTGCTATAGTGTGACAAACATAAAAAAAAATCCAAGTGCATTGGATACTTTTGCAGGACATCTTGTATTAGCACCGTTAGCGGAGGATCTTTGAACTATTTCAAGAATTAAAGACTCGAGGTGATGTAATAATTAGGCGCCTAGAGCTTGGATGCCAAGATTCCCAACACACGTTTCTGCAGGATTTAATTTGCTGTTTCTTTTGCACACAGAAGCAAATGTGTGTGAAAATCAAACTGTCCCTGTGTGTCAAATATAAGTTACAGAGGACTGACATTACAAGCCGGAGTGCAGAGTTAACGACGGACCATTTAATGACTGGGATGTCTTACCTTAATGTCAGATGTCACTGTTAACCGATGCTAGCATTGACTTTTGCCTGAAAACAACATTCAAATAAAGCAATAAAAAAACATCAGTATTTTCTCTGTCGTCTAATGCTAAAGATTAGCTGACAAATATTTGCAAAAATAATAAACAGAATTTCTTAAATTGATAGCTGATGTGACAGAAATGGAGCTAAAAAAAGGTTTCTGAGAGTGTTGCATAACGTAGCTGCATGAAGCAGAAAGAGGTCACCTTTCTCCAGGAAGAGCTGACTTGGTCTGCTGCTGCTGCTGCTCATGTTCCTGTCTGCAGGCAAAAGACAGTTTTGTTACTTTAAATAATGGTGGAAATGTCTTTTTTTTTTTTAAGGAAAATGTGTGGCTTACCTCAACTTTTGTGCTTTTAGCTTCTCTTCATCATACCTAAATTAGATGAAATAATGTGAGTAATATGCTGCTTCATTCCCACTTGCAGCAGCAGTATGGTACAAAAATGTCTTTATAAGAAGATACATGATGGCTTCACATAGTGTTGGCTGCAGTGACTTTCACAGATCTATGTTATAGGTATACTTATATGAGATACATACAAAGGAATAACATATGTTGGGCCAAAATCCATGTCTGTCATCAAAAACCAACACACTCCATGCTTTGGAACAAACTACACTTCTAAGGTTTTCTGAGACAAACAGAAAGTGTAACTGTTCCTTTAATTTATTTTTTTTTACAGCAGGTTTATTAAGAAGATGTTTCTTCTGAGATTGAAGAAAAAATATTGCATTTCAATTTGTGAGATACAAAAGAATGGGAAAGTCACATTATTGAATCAACTTGAAATATAGTTAATATTTTTAAGATTTTTCAGAAACGTTTTAACATTTTAAATAACTAAAGATTATAATTTGCTTTGCAGATATTGTAAGACAACAAATATTTTATAGAAAAGCCAAAACTTTTCTGGTCAATGATAAAGGGAAGTGTATAGTGTATAATAATATAAGTGTAATATAATTTGGTGTATTTTAGGGTCTCTTTAATGTTCTTCTGTCTATAAAGTAATATTAAATAAATTTGAATATATGTCCCAATAAGTCTGGTTAGTCAGATTAAAGGTGCCTTATGAAAATAACAACTTTCAACCAAGAATAAAACATACTTTTCCTTAAGCTCACATTTTTGTTTGTAAAAACAATTATTTTTAATTTTGAATGTCACGTTTTCATCAACGGTAAGCAGAAAAACATAATTAACAGAAATAAATGCTTTCAAACACCCATTTGTGTGTAATTAATCAATCTAATATGTTTCATTTAGTGATAAAGTTCCTAAAATAGTATTCTGTTGAATGGATCTGAATGTTTGCTTGAATTGTGCAAGATGTGCGGCATCTCAACAGCGACCCTTGGTGGTAGAGAGGACTTACTGCAGCACACAGTCGGGAATCTGCACATGCTCCATGGGGATGATGTGACTGAGCTCTTCCAGGGTGTGAACGTATCGGATCTTATCCAGGAACTTCACACTGTGGAGATCATGAACATGTAAAATTAAAGGTAAAATTTATCTAATCAAAACAGCTTCTGTTTGTTAGATAAGCTGCAGCAACACACTGTGTGATAGCAACCTGTGTTTTTATTCAGGGGATGCCTTTTCTTTTAAGGTTTCTGCATATCAAAATTCTACTAAATTTAAAATGTTGACTTATTTAGGAGTTAATAAAACTGACAAATGTACAAGTTGTAAACATGCAAAGGATAATCTGACAATTAATGAGGCGAATTAGTTTTCTGCTTGTGCTTAAGATGGAGTCATTTTGTTTACACACTGGAATGGTAAATACATCTCAGATAAAAAACAAATTTCCTTGTTTTCATATAAGAAAAACCTAACTTGACTTGACCCCAGTGTTCCCATTCTAATAAAGCTTTTATAGGGCTTACAACAGACAAAGATTTAAAAGATTTCAGACCAAATGAAGGGGAAATAATATTGTTTCCACAAGTTATTTACAATTAGTATGTAAGATGACAAATGTGGGGTCAAGCAAAACACCTACATATATATAAAAAATGTTATTGTAGCTTAATATTTAAATGCACAGCCTGGACAGCCTTTACTATTACGAATAATGTTCAATATTCTCTTTAAATTTAGGGGAATAATCACAACCAATAAGCAGACTGAGAGTAAATGTTTCTGACCTGATGAACGGTCGTGAGATGGCCAGGACGGTTCTGATAAACCATGTTGGATGTGCAATGATCAGACACTTCAGGTTTTTTCTCAGTCTGCAAACACAAACAACAAGATTTAAGCTCCGATATCTAAGCATGATTTTTGCTATTGATGTAATTTTTCTTACTTTCTGTCAATCATCTGGTAGCATCTCTTCAGCCAGCTGATTCCAGGCATCTTCCTGCGAGGAGTTGCTCCATTCAGGTAAACAATCATATAATCTTCAGCCACCAGCAGCTCCAGGCTGCTCACAACATACCTGAGAACAATGAGACTTAACTTAAAGCAAGGTTGTTGTTTTTTCCTCTGTGTCTGAGCCAAATGAAGGAGAGAGCACTTGACACTTCATCACTTCTATCAACCTGGTGCCTCAGAGTGACAATGCTGGTCAGAAGTGGAGCAGAAATTGCAACAATGCACCCAGAATCTAAGATTTTTAGTTATAGCTTTCTTCACAAGCAGTCATTCATCACTGAGGCGACAGCGTGCTTTTAAATCCCTCTGCAAAGTGCCGGTTTGTTGCAATTCTTGCATATAGATATCACCACTCTTAAGCTTGATTGGTCATGTTCTCAGCTGATTTTTGTGTAA
>NW_015112691.1:582810-583912 GCF_001443285.1 Poecilia latipinna | reverse complement strand
TATATATATATATATATTTTTTTTTTTTTTTTACATATTTTTCAATTTACAATTATAAATGAATATAACTAAACTAACTACAAGTCTGAACACAACTAAAAATTGAAACATAAAAATGATTATGTAGGCTTTTTCAGATTATTAAAGTAAGGAAAGCGTGTTTGTGACGTTTGATGAATTTATGCAGTAAAGTGAGACTGACGATGATGCATCTGTGAGACATCAGAGGAACTTACAGAAACAGATTCTCCATGATGTATGTGTAATCATCACAGCTGCTGTCAGGGAGGTAGCAGGCTGCAAACACAATGATGGCGTTCAGACCTTCACCATAATAACCTTAGAGAGAGAGAGAGAGAGGGAGAGAGAGAGAGAGAGGGGAGAGAGAGAGAGAGATTCAAGGTGACCACTTATGACGTTTTTGTTTTATTGCTACCAGATTATTAACTAGTAGTCAGACATTTTTATAAATAATACAGTTGAAAATAAACACTGCTTATCTTTTCACCAAGATCCTTGTTTCATGATACCAGGAAGGTTGCTTTTGTCAGAATTCTGCATTCTGTTATGTAAGACTTTTTTGTGTTCTAGATTTTTTTGGTGTTCATTAAATCTTCATCTTCACCGTCCTCCAGTTGTACGGTGTACATTTTAGGACAATCCTCGGATCTTAATCCTCACACATTAGAAAAGTCGGCCTCATTTGTCAGACCGAAGACAAAAAGCCATCAGATCTCTGACTAAACGCCATCAGAATAAAATGTCTTAGCAAAAATGGCTTCAGACGAAAAGGTCTCAGAAAAAACGGAGTGAGAATAAATCAGGCGTCACAAAAAGCTCCCAAAAGGTGGCGCCATTGTCAAAATACGTCATCAATGTGCGACAGTGGCAGACGGTAAGATAAAGGTGGCTCACATCATGGCGTGCATGAGCATTTAAATCCACACCAACAGCAGCAATGGAGGTACAAATGTGAGAACACAATCAGCAATAAATTGATGGTTATATTTACAATGTAATACTCAGCACTGTGAGAGACAAGAAATAAATAGATTAGAAATTAGCCCAAAAACACCAATACCAGTTATACCGCCATGGAGTC
>NW_015112691.1:556053-579396 GCF_001443285.1 Poecilia latipinna | reverse complement strand
ATATATATATATATATATATATATATATATATATATATATATATATATATATATATATATATAATTATTCTATTATTGTGTTTTTTAAGTAGACAGACAGATTGATGGATGGCGTCACCTGTTGGGAGTTTCTCCGTGAGCTTTTAATCTGACGCTGTTTTTTCTGAGACTTTCTATTCTGATGCCGTTTAGTCAGAGATCTGATGACTTTTTGTGTGTGGTCTGGCATCTGAAGCCGTTTTGTGTGAGGATGTTTTCCTGAGACCTGAGGATTGCCCTTAAATGTACACCGTACAGCTGTCATTTCTGCATTTGGGTCCTAAAAAAGTGAGATGTCTTTGGCTTCAAAAGAACATTTTATCCTTAAAGTTATTGTACTAGAAGCAGGAGAAATGTACAAATGATTTTGAGAAGGCCAAAATTGGGATAGTTACAACTCTGAGTTAAAGCATTTCTAAAACTGAGGTTCTTATGGAGTATTCCCAATTTGCAGGTGTCAGTTTCTATCAATTCAACAAAGGAGAAGATTGGTGATGTGTCAATAGGATCATAGGTCGATCTAGACTCATTTATGAATGAATGAACAGACACTTTAGCTAACCTCCATGGGTGACCACTCGCAGGTAAGGTCTGATGATCTGCATGTCAATCCGTTGCTCCTGATCGCCGATTATCACCGTTCGCCACAGACGACCAGAGGAGTCTCTCTCCTCTTCACCTTCACCTGGAAGACGTTTGGCTGTGGCCACAGGAGTGTCATCTAAAAAATAAAAAAAACAGCTTCATGGTAGTTTATTCATCCTTTAGCTAATTTTAGCTAATAATTTACTTCATTGTGCATCAATATGATAAAAAATAAAGCAGCAAAATTAAAATATTGCAGCTTTTATTTGTATTTAATTAGCTTGTGATTTTAAATAGTTTTGTTAATACAAAAAATTAAAAAAAATTTGAGTGAATAAATAAATTGATTTTTCATTACTTTTAGTTGCAATTAATGTTTATTATTATAGTTTAGTTCCAATCTGCCTTCGTTTTCTCTCTTTGTTTTCACCAGCATAATTCATGATGCAGAAGAATGACCTCCTCATTTTGGGGTCTTAATCTTAATTTTTCTGACCTTCCCACTCCAGCTCGTTGCCGTTGTTCAGGAACTCCAGTGAGTCGGTCTCATCTGGAGTCTCAATGTCGTCGACGTTGATGTCAAGGTCGTCGGGCGTTTCCAGGAAGTCGTCTGAGAGAACGGAGCCCTCGCTCTGATCCAGGGACAGGTTCATGTCGGGGGCGACCAGTGTGCGACGCTTTCTCTGGTTCATGGACTCCCCGACATTCAGGCTGGTGGGAGGATCTGCAACAGCAAGCAGGTGTAAGTTTACAGTTTATGCTAGACAATCCAAAGCTGGGTGTTTATTCCACTTACTGCTTCTGTTGTCAGTGAGACCAACTCCGTCCTCTGGCAGTGGCCTGCACAGACAGCACAATTAAAATTATACATTAAAACAATTTAACAGCAATTCTGTAGAAAGTAGAAATGCTCTCACTGTTCACTCTTTATCTGTAGTTTTTATGTCATCACTCAGTGTAATCGTCTTTTGTCTGAGAAAGCAACACCAGTGTAATTACCGACTCCCCTTAAGGATTTATTCTGTAGACACCTTTAAGCTCGATGTGTGGGAGAAATGAGGGCTGGATTACAGTAGATAGTATCTTTACTGTACCAACATGCAGACAGAGAAAAAGACAGGAATTTATCCAAACACACCTTAAACATTGCAAGTAAGGGCAAGCTGATGCGCTGACTGAGTCGGCTGTTTGAGGTGTTTCAGCGCCTCGCAAATGTTTTCACACACCTTTAACTTTACATTAATATATTTAATTTGGAGAGACCAGGGTTTGTTTTAAAATGATATGAGCAAAAAGAAATCCAGGTCAAATAGGATGACAGCAAAGACTTAAAAATAATGTAGCCAGATGAGATAATGTAGCTCAGCCTACATGTTCAATTCGGTTTGTAAGGAAAACAAACACTGCAGATCAACCTAGAAACACAGTCTAGATTGTGAAACACAGTGATGGCAGCATCTTTATGTGGGGATATTTTTAGTCTGCAGAGAAACTGGTCAGAGTTAATGGGATGGTGCAAAGTTTTAATTTTCACCAGAAGAATACAAAAGAGTAGTTTATATCAAAGCATTTCCATGTCCAAAGACGGCCCAGTCAAAGTCTAGATTCATATCCAATTCAGTCTGTGGCAAAACCATCATAAATTAATGTTTACAGAACTGTTTCGAAAGAAAAATAAACAACATTTTCCGTCTTTAGTTGTGCAAAGCAAGTAAAATCATATCGCAAAACACCAAAGCTGTGACTGCAGCAACTAGTCGTTTAAAAGCTAATTATGGGACTTATGGAGGCAACTGCCTGCACACAAAGTAATTTGAGGGTTTCATGGTGAAACTTTGATTACACATGAAACTTGAAAAGCATTCTTCAGGTCATGAATTTGTGGAATCCACACTAAAATGGCTATTGTTCAGAAAAATAAAAGCAAAACAGAGACCAGTGTGACCTTATTTTCATTGCTTCTAATATATTTGCTCATAAAAACTCTGATTATGCCAATGCATGTATTATTAGATACAATAAAGACTTGTATAAGGAGACAGGAGATATATACTTTTATTCTAATACACTATATTACAACATAACACACACATTTTCCACTGACGTCTTTCATGCTTTGCCAGCTGCTATTTTGTTCTGTGACATGCTACAGTTTGTACTCACAACAGAAGGAACACACCTGCTCCCCCGTTAGCGTCTGACAGACGCACACGTGACTCATTTTCCATCCATCCCAACCTGTTTGTCTCAAACTGCACACAGACCCAGCCATAGACAAATACCTGGGGAAGTCCTCGTCCTGCCACTCGTCCTTGACCTCCATGCTGTCCATGCGCAAAGTGGCTTCTGCTGTACCCATCCTCTGCAGGGAGGACGGGCTTCAGCTCGCTTTGGATGACAGAAAGAGGGAATAAGTAGTGAAGGGCGAGAGATGATGTGTTACAACATCATGTTTAAAACAGCTTTAAGCTCAGGTGCAGAATAAGGGAGCAAAATAAACAGCAGTAGTACTGCTTATGCTAATTTATAATAGCATAATATAGATTATTATATATTATATATATTGATCCCAGATTAATATAGATGTATAATGTGCATTACAGTAGTTTATTTCACATAAAAGAACCAATTTAAGTCATTCAGTGGCCATTGACCTGCTTCGAACATGTTTCACTCTGAACAACATACTTTATCATGAAGGAGCATTTTTACCTATAAACACATTTTTATTAACTATAAAATATAACAGAGCATAAAACTGAGCCCTGGGGAACTGATTGCTAAACGTTCCAAAAATGTAACTTATTTATCCATTTTGGAAAACAAACTGTTTTCTACACAAAAGAAAACAACTGAAACTCAAATCAAAGTTCGTCAACAGCCTGTGAAGTAGAACAAACTAAATACATTTTTATTGGTCGATATCCGATATGCCGATACACTAAAACTCACTTGGCCGATAACCATTACCAATGCCAATATTTTTTTCCTATACCTACTTACTGAAACTTTATTGCTTTATCTAATGGGGAGTTAAAATATTGCATTATCTTTGTTAATGTAGCCTGCTACCAAATGCAAATGCTAAAAAGGAGGCTGAAAATAATGCAACATTTCAACTTGCAAATTTATTCATGACATTTGCTCTTTTTAAGACAATGGCAGAGCTATAATTAAGGCAGTATATTTGTAATATATTCCGTTTCTAACTCACAGTTTTCACTATTTACAGGAAAATGGTCGTCAAATGAATGCGTGACGTCACGTGAGAGTGGATTTTTGACCCCAGCTGCTCCAGGGAAGGAGACTAAAATAAAACACTGATTTGCTCATGCAGCAGCCATTCCCTGAAGGCAGCACAGTCATCTCAGATGTGCATGCAGGTAACCAAAGCACAGGTCTTCATCTACTGCATTAACTTTCATTTCTGGTTTTTCGATGCGCATCTGCAGAGTCTGCTGTGTTTGAATCATTTATAGAAGTATCAGTCAAGCTAAATAGAGCAAACCCATCAAAGGGATTTTCCTTCACAAATAAATCTGTCCCAACCTGAGTTTATTTAACAGACGTCACCCCAGCCCATTAGTCCAGTGGGATGGAACTGATTTGATACAGTCTATTTTTGGACCTAGAACTCCAATTGTGGGGTAAAAGACACATGCTCTGTGCCTGCAGGCCCCTGATGCTGCTGTGCTGGGATTGGGGAATCGAGGTCGACTGTTTAAACCCGTAAGTTGCAACATTTTTTTTTTTTTGCAATCCTAAAACAAAATGTTATTCTTTGCCTATTAAGGCTGCACCTCCTCTCACAGAAAACGGTCATATCTCAATGAGCAACAAGGATTGTAATCACAAATGTCACTTTGACAGCCTTGCTTGTCCATTCAGTGAACATCTGAGACGCGGACGCACGTGTCTGGTGAGGATTTGTGTCCAGATGGCAGCAGGGCTGCCTTTGCCTTTGTGCCAACCAGAATATAAAAGAGATGAAAAGCAAACTGTTGCACAAGACGGTGATTACAGGTTTTTCTCCTGACAGGTTCTGTCCCTTTGAAATCGAGTAAATCAGAGGAGTTCCCCCGTGAGAGAGCGATATTTGTGTTGGCTTGCAGCTTGAAAGGCATTATTGAGGATTAAAGATAACTCAGATGAAATGATTTATTACGAGCTCCGTTTCCTCAACTTGTTTGTCTTTATCTAAAGGCAAAAGGGAGGGATGACAAGACCTGAAAACATTAGAGATCCTGTGCAGCATTTAATGTTCCTTACAAAATAAACAGTAATAAAAGATTTAGTTTGGTAATGATATGATCTAAAATAATTAGCTTTATGAAAAGAGCACTTAGTTTCTTTAGAATAAACTGTTTAGCCCTGACGCTAGCTCATTGTCTGCTGTAACCTGCTAGCTAAAACCTGAAAACAAGTGAAAACATTTTCAATAATCTACAATAAAACCTAATGATCTTTGAATTTCTAAAGATGCAGTTTTCACTCTACACCTGGGAGTTGACCTTTCACCTACTAGAGCTGATTTTAGTTATGTGGTTATGTTCAAAACGTTTTTGGCGAATGTTTGTCCATCTTATAGGAATGATGTCACTTTGTCCATTTAGATCAGGGTGTTGAACTCATTTTCATGTTGGGTCGTATCAAAATGTGTGTGTCCTTAAAGGGCCGGTTGTGCCAGAATGTACTGATAAAACCCATTAAACTGTTATTTAATGCTGATTTTAATTGAATAATATTTTATTTGACCATCTTCTCACACTGAGTGGCCTAAGAGTGACCTTTAGCAAACAGAATCAGTTGGAAACGAAACTCGACTCTCCCTACAGCTTAGAGAGACGAAGGCGGGAACCACATGAACAGACATGCAAGATCCTTCTTCCAGTGTTTGGAAAAGAAACATTTCTGAAGAGAAATTCCTCCAACCTGAATTGTGATGGATTATTTAATGTAGCTTCAGCCTGCTGTAGATTCATGTCTGGAAATCTGACAGTCTATCCTGAGATTTTTTTATCCAGTCGCAATCCAGAAACAAAAATCTTGCAGAACACTTACGTTATATAATGATGTAGTTCTGCTTTTCCTTAAATCAGCAGACGGCGGGTCATCACTGTTTACCTCTCCAGGTGGTGTGCTCCTGTTTTTAGGGTAGTTCCTGTTGCGTACTGATGCTGCTGATGGAGGCAAGTCGTGTCTTCCTGTGGAGAGAGGATTGATGAAGGGAGTCTAGAGGTGACATCACTGTGCTCTCATCTTTTACCCAGACGGATCCCAGACTGACTTTTGGACAAAAAAAAATATTCTAACTCTTTACAGTATTCTCTTTTTTTCCTCCAATTTGCCTCTGCTCTTCCCCCCTCATCATCATCCTCTACCCGCTAACACTAAAACCCCCGGGCTCTAATCCGTTCGGATGATGTCAGCCGTATGGGAGCAGCGTTCTGATGGTTATGTAATCCCAGCTGCCTACCTTTCTCCTTTGATTCTGTCAGGCTGGTTGTTGGCAGGATCACCTATTTTCCTCCAGTTTAGTCCATTTCGGATCCATCTTGAACTGACTTTTCATCCTCTCCCAAACTGTAAAAGATGGTTCCTTCTCTCTCAACCTCGTTCCCTGGCAACAGCATCTTCCTCCCTCACACAGCTTGTATCTCTCTCCTGCTTTTTCTCACCATCTCTAATAGCCTCTCTCACTCTCTGTGAAACTCCTCCTTCATATGAACTCACCTCCTCTCCTCTTTCTCGCTGCCCGTGATGCCGACGCCACCTCCCCTTCCTCTCTTTCTGTCCTGCTTTCCTCACAGCTGCTCTGAGTGCGACGACAGTAAACACACAGAAGCGTTTCGCTCTTATTGACCGTGTTTCTCAGCAAAAGCAGCCACAGTTTGAGCTCCTCTTTCCACCGTCTGCTGTGGGAAAATATGGATTTTTTTTTTTTTTTTTTTTTACTCTCCTGCACTACACCTAAAACACTGCAAGCTAAAACAATCTGTTCTTTCACCAACATATATGCCATAAACCACGGTTTTGGTGTTCACACTCAATGTTTTGTCATTATATATACAGAGTTTTGTCGAAATAGGTCAGCCAGCAGGTGGCGTGAGAGAGCTCCAAAGAAACCTGGAAGAACCGATTATGGCATAAAACTTTAGTTTTCCTTGCTTGTGGAAGGAGAGAACTCCACTTTTCTGATTTTGTTTTGGTGTTTTCAGCATTAAAAACTGGTAACATCAGGTTAAATTTTAGCTACATCTTAGCAAGTTTTAAACCAGTACCACTGAGGGAGTAAATCTTTCAGTGAATGTATACTTTTAGGAGTTTCAGCTGTTGAGGTAAAACGGCAAAAACAAATGAGACACATTGATACTAATTGTATTTTTACATTGTTAATCTTTCTCCAGGACAAGGTGCACAGAACTAAATAATGAGAATTTTAATTCAAATTCAATTCAAAAATACTTCATTGATCCCAAAGGGAAATTAAATGTTGATGTAACTCATTAATCCAAAGTCTTTGAAGAGTTATTGTAGACAGTGATGGTCCTCGGCAGGAAATATTTTAGAGAAATTATAAACGTAAATCTAATATTAATCGTGGACACAACTGGTTTTGGAATAGATAAAACAAGCTGACATTAAGGTTCTTGAAGAGTGTCCATAAAACCCTGACCTGATAGAAAATATGAGGCGATATTATGTTTTTGTACTTCCATTTGTGTTTCTACTGCTTCTAAAAACAACTTAAGTTCTTAAAACTTAGAAGAATTTGATAATAAGTCAATGCTTTTTGGTGTCTTGAAAATTATCTGCTTCAAAAAACTTCAGAATGTAACATGCAGGCACTGCGCCGTTACCTAGCAACCTTTGGTAACGGCTTTGGTTGCTAGGTAACAGGCTGGGCTTCCGAAAGAAGCCCAGCCTGTTACCTAGCAACCAAAGCAGAACTCGAGCACATTTGGTCAACTGGTTTTACAGTGGCTGCTGAAAAAAACAACAACAAAAAACAAGAGTTTTGCTGTTTGTTGATGTACCACCCAGAAACCACTTGATGCTTCTGCATTTTAAAGATGTAAACGATGAGTTGGGGGGCGTGGCCATGAGCAGCCTGTTTGGATTTAAAGTTACAAGGTAACAAAGCTAACACTTTGTTCTAAAAGGAGAGTAAAATAGGCAGAACTGATCAGACTAAAAATGTAGAGAACATGTTTCATATAGCCCATAGACCTGTCCTAACAGAAAAGATGATTTGAGGACTCTCTGAGTTTAATAGATAAACTTTAAAATAAGGGTCCAAACAGCCAATATAAATGAGCTCTACATTTTCTTTAAAAAAATAGACAAATGTTGAGTCAGAATTATGCCAGAAACCACTTGGCTGATTTGCAATTTAAGGGATATTCATCCAAATATTAGAAGTTGTGTATTTATTTGAGCCAGTATAATTTTTACACTGTTTGGATTAGAGAACACCATCAGTAAATTCATGCTTGCAAACTAATTAATTAAGTCTTTTGTTTTATAATGACACCTTTTGATTAAATACATTTCATGTACTCTCCTCATGTCACTGTTTCTATTGGTGACTGAAATCTTATGTTCAAAATTAAGTTATCCAGAAACAAAATCAACATGTAAGTTTGACAAAATGTAACAAACTCCAGATTAAAACATTAGCAACTGTGTTTGGTGCCATGTGACTAAGTGGGCAGCAAAAGAGGATGTTCTGCTTGAGTGGTGCGTCCATTTTCTAAAGGTGAACATTGCCGCAAAGACAAGCAACTGGCGCCAGCCATCAACCCCGCCGGCTGCCCCTCCCTCAGAGTGATCCGTAATTATGTCAAGAGGGGAAAATAGTGTCCCTTTGAAAAGTGTTCTTAATCAAACCCAATTAATTCCGCTCTTTTCCCTTATTATTATCACCGTGGACCACGTCCCGCTAGCCAGCCTGTTAACTAGAGCCTGGGCCCAGCAAAGGTCACGCTTGGTCAACCAAGATAACATCATAATGCATGTAATTAATTACTAGCTGCAGTATGTCATGAGCGTATTCTGGGTGCAGTTTGCATGATATTTTCTGGTTTATCATCTCAAATTATTCTACAAAGGCTCTCAAAGCTAAATTTTATGGGTGCATAAGATTATAAAAGTACCTCTGTGGTTGAGAGATGATGTTTGCCAATTAAAACTCTGATGGACTTTCATTTTATTCAAGCAGATATTAAGATAAGTTAAGAGACAACATCTCCTCTGACATGGAGGTATTGTCAAGGTGAAAACAGACAAATGAAAGAACTAAATACAAAATTAATCATGAACATGCTACACACTTTAAATTGATTAAATCTAAGTATCTTCTAGGGATCATTCTCACACTTTAAAAAAAATACTTCTACCTAGCTTGCCTATCTCTAGGTAAACTGCACCCCTTCCTAATTTAATTATTCAGGGATAAAAAAGTTTTATTTATTTATTTATTTATTTATTTATTTATTTAGTTGCTTTTTTCAGTTTCAAGTTTGATAGTTTCAGTTGACTTCGTTACTGTTTGTTGATATAAAGTATTTCCAGAGCTGCTGTGTTATATAAAAGTGAACCAAGGAGGTGGAAGAAGAGTTGAAACTGAGTTTTGATTTTTGTGAATAATTCATCCTGACTTTAGAAAGTTGGGGGGGGGGAAACACACACAAACTCAATAGCAGGAAAGGATAAAAACTTCTATATTTAGGTGAATTATACCGTTTACATGAGTACTAAAATTAATGTCAGTCTCTCTTTGAGCAGGAAAATGTTTTATTATGATGATCAGTGCACATGTTATCTGGTCAAATTGTAAAATTGTCTCTTATCGTATTTTTTCCAAGTAAACATTTATAACTTTATCTATTTTCTGTCCCCTTTAAGCACCAAATTCCCAAACATATTTCAAAGCTGTGGATTCATTTGAGTATCTTAAACAGTTAAAATGTGGGAAAAAGGAACTGAGTATGAACAAATCTCTACAAAGTTTAAAGACTTTCCTCCCTCCTAACATAAAGAGGGACATTTGAGCCACACAGGCTACTGGAGGGCAATTAGGGCTTAGCCCTTGTGGCCTCTGCAGCCTGGCTGACTGGGCCCCTTGACACCCCCGGTTGGGCCTGATGGAGTGGAGCTTCATCTGCCTAACGGGCTGGCAAGGCTCCACAGGTCTGAACGGACACAACAGGCCCCCATCAGGCCGGCTCGCCCTGTCATAGCTTACATTGGCCTATTGTCAACCCGTGCTTCAAGTCATTTTAGAGCCTCGCTAATGGACGTGTGGAGAGAAGACAAAGTCCTTCACATACGCTCTCTAAATAGATTAATCGCCGTGCAAGTAGAAAGGGAAAGCCGCTCTAAGCCCTGGAAGATACTGAGCAATTGTGCATAATTAAAAAACTGATAATATGTGTGATGTTTATATATTTTATGTGGAAGTCAATCTTAACTCATTGGCTTTTAATTCATCTTTATTCAGGATTAGTTGTGTTGATTCTATATTTTTATTTAAACTTATAATTAAACAAAATCTTACCAAGTACTTTTGGTCTGGTTTCTACTGAAAATATCTTATTGCACTTTAAATAAGTCAAAGTACTTTACAAGTAACTTTTCAGCAATATTTAGGGAAAAAAAAGTTCTAGATTTAAGTGTAACAAGACGTTTTAGCTTATAATATAGGAAAAATGTCTTGTACTGGCAGATTATTTCACCTGTAACTAATAATTTTTCATGAATATTAAGGAAATATTGACTTAAAACAAGCTCCTATTTCTTGCTGAAAAGTAACTTGTAAGTTAGTTTTGTCTTATTTCCAGTGTACTAAGAAATTTGGATGAAATAGTAGACAAAATACTTGGTAAGATTTTATGTTGCTGCAGCGTTTATAGTTGGGAATATCATAGTACAGGCTACTTAGTTGCATCCTCGGCTTATTTAAATGTTTAAATAAGCATTCCTAAAATTAAAGAGGTGAGTTTGAGTGAATCTATTTTACTTTATTAGACTCCTCTTTGAGTGTTAGAGAATGAAAATCCCATTGACATAACAGTTTAGATTCATTTAAACCCCTCATTCTGCTTTTTCATCTATTATAAAGTCTCTCGTTAAAGAGACATGAAAAATTATTATTATCTATTGGATCAGACCTACAAAATTAGTCATTCCTCTGAAATATTTAGATTTAAAGTTATCTTTGTTCAACCAAGACGTTTGGAAACAACAAAGACATCTCAAAAGATTTATGTAAAAAGGCTGAAATGTTTTTATTTACATGTTGAAATCTATTTATAATCTTTACAATAATTATTATAATTGCTAACTAATGTTTTACTTGTTTCCACATTTTATTTTTTACAGATGAGCTCACTCTAATCTTTTGTTTCTTCCACAAAACAACAGATTTAAGTTGAGACACTAAAAATATTAATCCTACTACTAGTAAAAAGAAACAATTACTTTAAATATAAATCTACCACTGGTATGAATATTTGTCTTACTTGTTTGTTGATTATATTTTGTGGTTGGTGTGAAAAATTTGTTTCATAAAGATATTCAGAAAAGCAAGCAAAAGAGTTTCTGTAATCATCTGATTCACCTTCACTTATAAGAAATGGCTCCAAAGTTCGGCTTCATGCTTTAACGTGTGGGTTTGCACCATTAATTATACACAGCAGTATATCCTTACAATGTCACCTCACTGTTTTTAAACATAGCAGGACTTCCAGGAAGGATTTATTACCAATGTGAGTAGCATATTTTACCATCAATAACCGTAATCATCATAACAGTAAAACAATTTGTCAAGTTTGTTTGAAACAGACGATTTAATTTTGTTTTAAACAGGGTTTTTCAAGGGTAACTTAGGCCATTCTGTCTGTGGCTGAGAATCCAGGGTTAATCGCTTTAAAAGCAGTAATTAGGTGTTAAGAGGTATGCTTGTCTGTTTAAATTATCCTCCAACTCAGATTACGCTCTGTGACTTCCGTTAACCTCGCTCATCAGAACTCGGTGCTCTTCACAGGCCGTTTTAATTATTTAAATATGCCAGGATTCCCTTTAAACCCATTCCTAAGTTAAAACTGAGCAAACGTTTCTACTTTTTACAGCCAGATGTACAACTTTGTGTAAAAGTATTTGCCCCCTCGCTGATTTCTTAAGTTTTGTTTCAGATCATCAAGCAAACATTAACACTGGACAGATATGACTGTAATGAGTCATTTATTAAGGGAGAAACTGTCCAAAGCTACCAGCAGAACCACATGTTTCCATCCACACATCAGCAAATATACTTTTTTTTTTTTTAAGGATAAAAACTACCTGAAAAGAGCACAAAACCAAAGTAAAATTGAGGAAATTATGTCGGATTTTGTCATTTCCATTAAGCAACTTTTTTTAGGACTCTGAGATCTATTATCCACAAATGGAGAAAACATTAAACAGGGATGAATGGCCCACAAAAAACAACCCAGAAAACATCCAAAGCACTGCTGGCTTCATTTCCATCAGTTAAGGTCAGAGTTCAGGACTTAACAATATAAAAAAATGACTATCTTTAGCTTTCAAGGCACTAACCAAAGAGCCATGAAACATCTAGATCATTTTCTTGTTGGACCATATCAAAATCGTAATGTTCTTAAAGGGCCAGTTGTGCCAGAATGTATTGATAAAATCCAACTGTTAAAATATCAATAAATAGCTTTTGTTTCAGGATTCAGTGCTTTGTGAAATTAAATAATATTTTATCTGACCATCCTTTCACACTGATCCGTCCATCAAGTATTTCTTCATTGTTTTTGTGTTTTTTTGCAATCAAAATCATAGATTTTGTGGCGCTAATTTACAAATATTTTTAAGGAAGCTTTACAATATTTGTGCTAATATAAGATGTTAAATGTGACTTTTTATCAATCGCCATATCAAACACGGACTACAACTTGGCATCAAGTAAGGCTGAGGCAGCACTCACTTAAACCAAACGCTTTTGGCTAATTTTGAGAAAATTGCAGTAAAAGAAATTTGAAAAAAAATGTGGGGATCTGTTGACTGTGTGAATATTACAGATTTGTTGAAAAACTGGGAGGTTTTCAACAAAAAGCTGTTGTAATTTGGATTCTAGAGGGCCATATAAAAACCTACGGTGGGCCAGATTTGGCCCCAGGGCCTCGAGTTTCACATGTGATCTAGATGATCCACAAAATATGTGGGGAAATGTTCTGCAGAGTGAAACTTTTTAAATCTGGTTGCATTCGCTCTTCTGGCTCCTCAACACTTCAAGAACTGAATACAAGAATTAATTTCCCCACATGTTCCCTGCATTCAACACTCAAACTCACTCCATCTGTGCTGATGATAGCAATAAATAAATCACTTATTATTGTCAAGATGAAGCTTGATGACCCAAAGCAGATCAGCAAGTTGACATCAGAATGACTAAAAAAAAAAAAAAAAACTAGATGGAGGTTTTGGAGCGGCTTGAATCTAATTGAGATGTTGTGGCATGGCACTCATACTCGAAAATGGCAAGGGTGGCACAAAAAGTGATTTGTCCATGAAGGAAACAAATCGTGTATTTACTCTGGTGGTCTTTGGTATTAAAATATGTTTGATGATCTGAAATATGCAAATAAGCGCCAAAATAAAAGAAATCTGCAAGCTACAAACATTTTTATGCAACATAATTTGTAAAAAAAACAAGATGTTTTTAATCCCGTAAAGCCTAGAGAAAAAAAAAATTACATCATTCGAAAACAGTGAGAACTTTACAGCTGTACAAAACCTTCAAAGCAGAATTTATTGGCCTCTAGTCCTCAAGAATACATTTTCAAATAAGGGTTTCTTGCAAAATCTTCACAGGCAGCTGTAGAAAGTCCTATAAATGTTTGTTTTGAACAAACACCAAAACAAAATCAGAACACCACGTAGTTAAGACATCAAACATATATAAATTTGTTCACATCTGTCAATAAAATCCATTAAAAAAACTTAGCTACCTCTGACAAAATGGCTTTAACCAGCCTTTCTGTTCATATATCTGGATGCAAATACAGTCTAAAATAAAGACATGCACGTTTATACCAGGACAACAAGTGTCTAATTTGGGAATCTATGCCTAAACATTGGGCGGAGCAAAACCAAAGTTTTACCAATCTCCTAAGAATTGGTCATATTTGAAGAAGACATTGAGAAGTTCGTTTTTAAAGAGTTAGTTCTTTACATCTTTGGTTCCACACATCACCGTCAATGGTTTATGAATCAAAAAGCAGTCTGTAAACATTCACAAGAGAGAGATCCATTCACATTAGGCAGCAAAATCACATGTGCTGCCAAGTTTTATCCATTGACTGAATGTGCTCTTTAGCCTTCATCCTGAGCGCGGCGATGCTGGAGCTCCTGTCGTCCTCCATCGGGTACTTATCGTTGAAGCTTGGTGGACACTGATAGGGAGGTGGGCCCATGGGCTGCATGCCTTGGACCATGCCAGGCGGGCTGTTGAGGAAGCTGTGGCTGGAATAGGTGGGCTGCAGGGCCTGAGGCGACCCCATGAACCCTGGGATGGTGTGCATGGGCGTGGCACTGGAAATAGGCGAGCTCAGCCAGGGGTCGAGCGGCATCGGGTTGGCCACCGGGCCGACGTTGGGAGGCATGGGGGGCCGATTGAAGGATAACATTGGGGAGTCGTGGAGCTTCATGGTGCTGGTGTCCATCTTTTCTTGCCGTCTCCACTTTGCTCTTCGGTTCTGGAACCACACCTGGACAGAGAGTCAGAGAGACTGAACATTGAGTTTTTCATTGCACTTGCTGACATAAGGATGCATTCACACCAGCCTCCTTAATTTGCTTTAGCTGAAGTTGAGTTTATATGTCTGGAAAGTCTGGTTTTGTTTGGAGAGGTGTGAACGCGCAACCGAACTCTGATGCAGACCAGAAAAGCCAACTCTGGTCTGCCTGCCTAGGGTTCATTTTAGTTGAAGTGAACTCTGGTGTGGTTTGAATGCAATGTGAATGCCAAGCGGACCAGAGATCCCCCCAAAAGCGGAAAGTGGACTAAAGCGCAGGGAATTCTGGGTAAATACAACCAAATCAAATGCATGTATCTAGTGCTAGCAGGAGAAATGGCTTGTGGTTTTACACCAAAGACGCAAAAGAAATCCTACAATCAGTAAAATTTGATACCACTCCATTTTTGTTTACATTTCGTGAAAAAGGAAGTTGCGCTGAATGTCTTCTTCAGACGTTTGTGTTGTTTTTCTCAGTGGTTCTTGGTTGAACTGGATTTTTAGTTAGATTGGTTCATTTTGACTCAGTGCAGTGTGAAAGTGAACCACATCAGCTGAAAATGTAACAAATGTTGCAATTTTGGTTCCCAGTGAAACCGAGTAAACCAGACTATTGGAAGTGAAAACACCTTCATAGACTGTGATTCTAAAGACACAACTTAACAACAGTGAGTAAAACAAAACAAAAGATAAAATCGAGCTCTTTAGTAGCTGAATTCAATGGTCTTGATAGACCTCTGAGAAACAAAGTGGTGGTTTGGTCACAGTCACAGGAGATATTAGCAAAGATTACCATCAACTCTCAGCAAATGAGCATCAAACCAATCATGTTCATGGTTCCTTCAACGTATAAAGAATTATTCAGCTTCCTAGCATCATCTAGACTCTAACTAGGCATCCATTCAGTGATTTACTTCAGTCTTTACCTGAACGCGAACCTCAGGCAGGTTGACTTTCATTGCCAGTTCCTCCCGACTGTAGACGTCCGGGTAATGGGACTTTTCGAAGGCTCGCTCCAGCTCATGAAGCTGGTAAGTAGTGAAGGTGGTTCGATTTCTTCTGTGCTTCTTTTTAGCGTGCTCTTCCTCTTTAGTTCCATCTGGAGAGTCTTCAGCAACGTCCACCTCCTTGTGCAGGTTGCCTATTGCTTCGTCACACTTATCGCTGGAGAAAAGGTCAGACTCTAACATGAAAAAGGGTTTAATAATTAATATTTAGTGTTTGAGAAAGACTCAGTACATCCAATTTGATCATCCATTTTTAATTTTCCTGAAATCCATGATCACCTTGTGGGCCTGGACCCAGTTTGGTTTACCATAAATAAGTTCATATAAAACAATTGTACATCACATCTAGGACCAATATGGGTTGAGCTATTGTATTATAAAGACTACAACTCTGTGAAAATCCCATCCGGGGCCCATTTTCATCCCTCTTTGAACGTTTTTGAGTCCCATATGTAAATAAGAGCCAGAGGTGTGACATTTTTTAAGTGTAGAAAATACACTTAAAAATAAATTAAATTGGACCCTTTAGGAGATCTGTGGATGATCAGTATCATCTTGACAAATCCTGTTTGAGTAAAGTGTTTAAAATGATTAAATTACTCATTTTTACCCAGAAATGCAAAATTCTCTTCCTAATATTAGATTTATCTTCTTGCAGATATTCAAGCAAACATGAGTTCGATTGAACTGGAGTCAAAGCTATCAATTTGTATCATTCTGTGCTTCAATCTTCTGTATTTAACAACATTTATTTAAATTGGGCTTGATATGAATTAAACTAATTTGTGTTTAATTGGATTTCAATTAAACCTGTAGATTGGTAGTGGCAACTAACAAGTTAATAAACACGAGTACACCTAGAAAACCTTGAAAAATAAAGTTTTGATTTTGTTCCTGGTTGCCACATAAGTTTTTTGATGAGTCAGCATACCGACAGACGAGTCCCTTTAAGGGTTTTTGAGCTCGAGGTATTTGGTGAGTCCAGCTGACATCAAGTCTTTCACTTAATTCAGTAATCCCATAGTAACAGATGCTGCCTGTCAAACCTGCGAGCTTCTGATCTAACCAGGGAGCCTTCAGTTCACTTCTGCACAAGCAACAAGGCAAACAGTCAGATTCAGATGTTCAAAATCAATTTCATGGACATATTTCTGTATATTAAACAAGCCTTTTGAGTGACAATAACTTTTTTTGTTTAAAATATGGATTCAGAGCACAAAACCAAAACCTACAAGCTAGAAGTGACCTCTTAGATTGCATAAAAAAGGGTTTAACACAAACAATACAATTCTAACTAAATAAAACTATACAATTTACTCAATTAAGGCAAATTGACAAATTAAAACATTAGGATCTATGTAACACTAAAGTGAAGCTGGTTATTAAACCTAAGCAACGGTTCTGCTAATTTATATGGATACGCATTGCTTTTAAACTTACTGACATTATTATTAATATATTTATTCTATTTTCTCTACAACGTCTTATATGTATTTCATTAATTTTAAATGCTTCCTGTCCCAACAGTTTTGTGGGTCTGGTTGCTGTGCAGTGTCAGCACACATTTTCTCAAGGAGGAGAATAGAAAATTTGCCTGCTGCTTTACACATAAATAGATACAGAAAGAAATAAACACAAAGTAACGGTTAAAAATCTAAATGGATTTTGTTTTTGCACATTTCCAATAATCTACATGTCAAGATGAGTGAAACAAAAACATGTTTAAGCATTTCTAACTATTATTCAATATGGTTCCTACATCCACTTATGTTTATTAAGTTAAAATGTATAATGGGAAACTTACAAACTATTTCTGAGATCTCTTCCTCTTCAACAAAGTTGGTGTTTTTCTCAAAAACCGGCAACATCGACTCTTATTTCTGTCTTGTGCCCTCTAGTGGAGGACCGAAGTAATACAGGTGACCTGTGTCAGTTTTAAATAAATCTTTGGCTCTTTTAATATAGAGTTTTTATGCATTTAAATAAATTTTTTTAGTGCTGGTTGCAAAAGATTAAATGTAAAAAGTGATTATTGTTTTGAAAACTTGATCTTTAATCGAGTCATTTAGCATATAATAACTTATAGAGCACTGAATGGTTTTACAGAAAAAGAGGAATGGGCATCATGTTTATGTTTTGATACTTCAGTCATGAACGTCTCTTATAAATTCTTAATATTTAATTTCTAAATGCAATACTGTAACAATTAGAATATTTACACATTTTGTAAAAATAAACAAGTAAATCTTTAAATATTTTTTACTGTTACTTCTCATATTAGGCTTAAAGAGTTAAAGATATGCAACATTTACGACTAAACAATAAGATTAGATTGGTTTAAATTTGAGTTGTTTTGTTTTTCTGTAGACCTGGAAATGATTTGGACCTTAAGAAATTAATTTGTGCATTTGTGTAATTATAAAGAAATGTAAGGAGATATTTAAACTTAATGCAATTCAGCAGTTTTAATTAAATTGTTATGATCTATGCTTCTTTTAATTGACTGTAAATTTTGGGTTGTTTGACATATAAATATGAGAGTCAGTTTATGTTAGGAGGAGATGTACAAACATTTAAATAAACATCTATAATTTCCATTTCTATACAGTTATATAAGTTCTTTTGGAAGTAGGGAGAGTAAAGTTGGTATTTACTGTTTCAGAGGAAAGGGATCAGACATTTTCGGGTCAGCAGCAGCGTCTTGCTGGACGGACTCACCATGGTAGGCAGAATGCTGGGAGCCGTCACCCAGTTCTGCTAGATGCCCGTATGGGTCCGACTTTTCAGGATCCTGTGCGTTTGCTCTCGAGTCTTTCGGACTGTCCTCGCCTCCCACCGAATGGAGCAAAGTCTCCTGGTCTTTAGTGAATCCCAGAATGACATCGATGCTGTGGACCCGACCTCCAGCGCTCGACCCGGCGCCTTTCCCCATGTCATAGTTGTCCACTATTCCGTGTCCGCTATCGTCCACTATCCCAAGGGCATCCATTGACAAATGCATCCGAGCCTTTCGGATCTCCTTCAGTATTCTTGGTCGCAAACAGCAAACGGCTTCCGGCTGTTGTTGAACGCTCTTGTTCTAGTTCATGTGCAGGATAGCAGACGACGCCAAGAGTAAGGTGCTCCAAAGATCACTTCAACGACGAAAGCAGCAGAAGTAACTTTCATCTTGGTCTGCAAAAGGGAAAAGACTATTTTCAATACTTCTTATAAACATTTACATATATGATTTTTAGAAGAAGTTTAACAGTCAAAGTTTATTTATTTGGTGACAAGTCATAACACTTGTAATCAGCAAATATTGGTTTGACAACAAACTGTTGAATCGTTCTTAAATTTAAAGTCGGCGTCCATATTTTAATGTCCTTTCCAGTTTATTCCATACAGATCAATAAATAATACAAATTAGCATGATTCTTTTGATTACTTCCATCTTTTTAGACATAAAGCAAACCATCTACATAGTGAAGAAGTTGTCAAAAAGCTGAAAGGAAGTATTAGATAATCTTACCTTTAGGTTTCACTTTACCTCCCACATAGTGTCCATGTTGTAGGCCATAAGTACACCAACAATATCTTCTGTATGCACTTGTTACTCCCAGTTAAGTCCTTCAAATCCCCTGCAAACAATTGCACGAAGGACCTAATGCTTGTGATCCATGCAGCAGCAGTAACATGTAATGTCTTTCTCTCCTGACAAAACTCTCCTTAACCACACGAAACACCAAAAAGCTGTCGGGCGGGGAATGGTAGTAAAACCAGAGGCTTTAAGAGGTTTATTAATTGGAATCCTTCCCCTTTAAGAATGACTGACGGTTGTTTTCTGGTCAAGTAATTGCTCCAAATGTGTCCTGCTTTCAGCCCTCAGAGGGAGGCCATTGCTAATGAAGCCGCAACAAAACTTTCTTTCAAAAACTCTATTGTTCGGAAGATAATGGCTTGTGTTCGGTGTTTTTTTTTTTTTTTTGATAATCCCTTCATTCTCAATGTTAGAGGGAAACAGACCCAATCTCATGCTGTTTCATGTTAGGGTCGTCTTCATTTTTAACCTCAAAATGGATGATATACAGCAAGTTGTTATTCTAAATCTCTACTTGACTTGTCATAGCTTCTGAAATTACATGCTAGCAACAAGTTGTGTGCTTAATTTGTGTTTTGCATCATATTTTTTGCATGTTCTTCTTCTTAAACTTAAAAAAAAGTATATATTTCAATCATTTATGTTTGTCAGTATTATGTCCGTGTAGAGTTTAAAAGCCAGACTGTAGTTGTTCTTTAATTGTACAGCCTGTAAGTTTCTCCTTTGCCAGCTGGCAGAACCAAAGCTGCCGCTACAGTAGGTGTTGCAGAGATCAAGCCCATCCTTAATGAGCCTAAAGACTTCACTAGGAGATTTCCTCTGACCTCACTCCCCCTACATGTAGATATATTTAGGAGCTCTTTGTACGTCATAAACAAAACCCCGGCATGGAAAAGTGGCACAGAAAGGCATTTTTTTCCAAACTGCATCCCTTTTCCTTTCAAAAACGTAACAATCATTTTTATGACTTTCTTTATGTACCTCTTTCTTATTCTAGACAAAACTTTTGATTAGCAAATATTTTTTAAACCATTTTTTTCCCCTTTGCGCCTGCTTACCTTGCAGGTGTCTGTGTCCAACAGTGAATGGGTGAAGTCTGGACAGGTGGCCAGTCAGGGCAGCACAGAGACAACCAGTGGATGCATGCATGTCTGCAGACACTCCACAGGTTAATCAACCAGTTAAACTAACCAATTAACTTATTATGCATATTTCTGGACTGTGAAAGAATGATGAAAATTTACATCAGCTAAGAAAAATTAAACGACCAATATTTTTTGTTAGTTTGTTTGTGTTTTGCTACAACCAAAAATATAAAATAAGATTCTCCTCTCGTACTTCAAAAACATTGAGTACAACAAGCAACTGTTGCTTCTACATTTTGTGACAGGAGCTGCCTAGGAAATGCATTAACATCTCAGCATCAGTGACATGTTTAAGCAGCTGAGCTGAGCTGAAATTTAAAAGCTAACAACTACTTAAAGGCCTGCCTCTGCTCTGCTGCAGCAGACTGGATGCAGGTTAAGTGGCTTTCCGCTGGCCACGTTTTCTGGGTTGTCGGTGTTGCTTTCCAAGAACGTAGAGGTTGAGAAGCCGGTTACTTTTGCCTTTGAGCAAAAAGAAAGAACTTCGAGATGCGATCACAGCAGGGGATTTGAAACCAAACACGTTTAAACCACATGGCAAAGAAAGTCAGCTATTTTTGAGTGTCTCTAAATGTGTCTTGTGGCAAAAAAACAAACAAAAAAAATGCATAAATTTAGCTTTTAAATAATTGTTTAATTAAATGGGTGTTTTTCTGAAAGAAGAACAAACTTAATAAAATAAATCTCTTCATAATTTCAGCACCAGAAATCTGAGATAATTGTGCCTTGAATGCATTTTTATAAAACACCAGTTTTGATTTCCTAGACAAAGTCGTTCAGTTGGTTTTTAGTTGCTACAGAACCAGCAGGACCAAACCATCTTTGGGCCCTGAGGTTCTGACAAAATATTTGTTTTTCATCTGTCAGTTTAAATCAAAACTTTCTGTGATATTTGAGTGGCACTTTGAGCTCCCATTCTTACCTTTAAAACCGTAATCCAATCTTAAATCAAATCAAATAAATGTTCTTATCATGCGTTACTCTTTAGCTTATTCCATCAACGACTAATATTTCCAATTAGCCCTGCGAGATGCTTCTAATAGCACTCAAGTCATAGACAAGAGAAACTGATAATCATTTTATCACATTAATATATTAAAGCTGTCCCTCTTTGCTTGTTTCCCCATTATCCTAATTGAGTACAAATTGGTTAAGAGGGTGCAGCACAGCTATCAAGCGCCTTAGTTTTATCAGATGACAATGTAAGTCCCTCAGATCCTATTAGGAAGAAAGCAGCTAATGTTTAAAGGCGCTGTGTCAGCTTACCGGGGGAAAGGGGGATGGTGAGCTGCAGAGGGAGGACAGGACACGACAGAAAGGGAGGGTTTGATCAGGTGGCGGTCCAGGAAAACTCCAAAGACGGTCTGCCACCAGCGGGACGGGTAATGATGACGGCTCGGCTTCATTCTTTACAAAACAGACAGAATTTAAAACTAAGAATCCAGCAGTAAGATATAACAACTCCTGTAATCCTTTCATAATCTGCATTTTCCTGTTGCTGCATCTACATTTTTCTGGTTTCTAACACAAACTGGTGTTTTATACTCTGATTTAATGAGACGTTTCAAAATAAAATACAGCTTAACTGTGATGTATGAGGAAAAGGAATGAATATTCCTCAGCTTGTGAAGCAACTTAAACTCGATCAGACTGGATGTAGGACCATAAATTTTTCAGTATCGCCACAGATTCTCAGTTGGGACTTTGACTGGGCCGTTCTAATACATGAATATTGCTTGAACCAATCACGGAGAAGCAGTATTCAGCATTCAATTTCTATGCACCACAAATCTGGAACAAACTTCCTGAAAACGACAAAACAGCTGAAACAGAGTTCCTTTAAATCCAGACTTAAAACACACCTTTTCTTTGAAACATTACAAATTAAACGTTGATAAATATTCTGATGTTACGTTCCAGTTGTTGACTGTGTTTCCTATGACTGTATTTTTGCATTTTTATGATGTAAGGCACTTCATGATTGACTGATCTGAGCCATTCTTCTTCAGCCACTAACAGGTTTTCTTGGAGTTTTCTCCTGTTTTGGCTCTTCCCGTCGTTCCATGGACTCTTGCAGCTTTCCTGTTGTGCTGAGAGCAGATGCAAAGTGTGTGTGACTCTTTCTGTTGCTGCAGGGCAGGACTGATTGGCACTGCTTCACCTGCTGCAGCTCATCTCCTCTCATCATGAGGCTATATTTAGGGAAAGGCAGGACTCATTCTCATTTGTCTTCTTTTGCTCCTTGTTCTGTAAGTTGCTACTTACCTCTTTGTTCAAATCTGAACATCTGCTTTCAGAAACAACTCAATAACTCGCCTTGTGGATGTCAAAAGATAAAATATAAGAAGCAGGAGGCTGAACTGAGAGGACACATTTAAAACATATGAAAAATAATATTGTAAAGGTACAAAAAATGGCATAGTGAGATTAAAAGAACGATTTAAGTAAAAAAAAAAAAGAATACCTGCGTAGATTTAAAAGTTTATTGAGTTTGTTATTTATTGAGCAGTGTTGGTTAGCTGCAGCTGAGATAGCATATCAGTGTAGAAAGTTAACTGAAATTATGACATCTTATCTGACCTTCTGCAAGTCCGCCAAAGGGCTCGTTGCCAAACTTTAAACTCGACTTTTCCCAGCAAAGTGAAGCCTGGAGGCAAATAGCTTGACTTTATTTTGGGCTGTCAGATTACAAACGTACAGCCAGTATATTCAGACTTTTTAAAATAAATTGAAAACTAACATGTCTTGGTAAATTTCTGCCTCACTTTCTGTTGTTGAGTCATAAAGAATCAGAATAATATAGATTGATGTTTGTGGGAATGTTCAAAGATTGTGAATATAAAAACAAACAGGAGGACCAGAGTGGATATAAAACATCCAGGATTCATTTGAAAACGAGGCATCCACAATGAGAAAAGTATTAACTCCAACATTCAGAGCTTTATTACCATTTTAAAACAGTATAAGGATGATTTTTCTATATGATATACAGCTCTGGAAAAAACTAAGAGCCCACTGCACTGAATCCCATTGAAAACCTCCTGGTTGTTCCAACAAATATTGATTCCTGAGTTAAAACATTAGTATAGTTGTTTCTAATTCAATATAAACTTTTTTTTTTTTTTTTTTTTTTTTTCTTTTTTTGGGGGGTAAAAACACCGCAAATTTTTTTTTTTTTTAAACAT
>NW_015112691.1:517767-552971 GCF_001443285.1 Poecilia latipinna | reverse complement strand
AAACATTATTATAGTTTTTTTTAATTAAATATAAACTTTTTTTTTTTTTTTTTTTTTTTTTGCATTATTTGAGGTGTGAAAGCACGGCAACTTTTTTGTTATTTTGACCATTTCTCATTTTCTGCTAATAAATACTACATTTTTACTTGGAATGTCATGGACATGTCAGTAGTTCATAGAATAAAAGAACAATGTTCATTTTACTCAAACATAAACCTATAAAGAGTCAAATCAGAGAAACTGATCATTTTAAGTGGTGGCTTAATTATTTCCAGAGCTGTATATGCATAACATTTGTAATTTTGAGTAGAGGATATAAATCTTTCATTCTTTACACACCTTCCAGAAAAGCAGACATTTTTGTACTTTTACATGTTTATTTACACAAACTTTGCGAGCATAAAACTTCTATAAATCTGTACAAGAAGCATTTACCGGTAAATGTTTCCCAGTGAAAGAAATGCAGACATAAAGCCTCACATCGAAAAGAAGAAACTTTTCTGTGAGGAAACTGTCCAGACCTGTAAAACAAGTAAATAAAAAAAAAAAAAAGGATAGTGACGCCGGAGCTAAATTTAAATACTAAAGCTCGTCTGGGCCGTACTGCAGGGGTTCACATGAGGACGCATTTCTCCTCCGCAGTCTGCCGGAGCTCGCTCACTCTGCTCTGGGCCTTGGTTTTCAGTTCGTCCAGGTCCATGTTTTGCAGCTTGTGGAGGAATGAATCGTTGGTCTCCTCCTCCTCCTCATCTTCATCTACCATTTTGGCCAGTTCCTCCGGCAGGTCAACGTCGTCTCCGGCCATCTGAATCATGGCGCCGTCGAGAGCGCTCTGATCAAAAAGGCAGCAAAAAATGGCAGCTGAATGATTGAGTTGTAATTTAAAATGTTTTGCACATCAAAGCACATTTTACATACACTTATAAATACAGTTTAATCTGAAGGTGACATATTTTCCATAAAAAAACAAGATATTTTCTTCACACACTAACATTAAGTTCACTTAAACGTACTAAAACTATTTCTATTAGCTTAATGATGAGAATCAATTGTTTTGAAAACTGCTTTTTACTTTCTTTAAGTTTAAAGTTTACATAACCCCCTCAGTGTTTAGTAGTTTTACCCATTTAAACTTTGTATCAAATATTTGCTGTAATTTTTACTTCTCTCTCGTTGTGACATGCAACCTCAGCTTGAGGGATTCCTGCATATTGATGTAGTTGGCTGGGTTTGCTCAGATAGAAAACATTTTTCTCTTCTTTTTACCGATTTGAATAATAAAATGAACTTGACTTTGCTTGACATGCAAAAAGTTTCAAATCTGTAACGTTTTGCTACAAGGCAACATTGCTAACAAATGCACTGCCCTGCAATGTGCAATAAATGCTAGACTTCATGAAAATGAAGGAAACATTTGCAGAATTAAATTGGAAATGCAAAAACCTCCAACAGCCTCCATAGAGGTGAGGATCAACTCACCTCTATGGAGGCTAAATTTATTTTCAGAGTCAAACCTTTCCACAATATATTCTGTTTATTTTGTTTATTTATTAGATTTTCCTCCCTTTATCATCTCAAGTTGTGATGTTTGGCTTTGTTTCTTATTCAAGAAATGTTTAATCCAAATGTGTGTATTGTATTTTCTTTAATGGAGGGCAGGTGTGTTTAATTTCTTTTTGTAAACTGAATCTGACATTTAAAATTAAAAACTTTTACTTTTAAAGCTTTTCCTGCCAATCAGAGTCAGTATGGCCCCCAGACAGCTCCCAAACTTCACAAGATGTCTTAGTTTGGCATAAATAAAGAGAGAGTAAGTCATAATTTTTTTAGTATTTTTTATTTGAAACAATGCATTCAGATGTTAATAATCAAACAGATAGAGAGTGATTAGAGCTCCTTACATCCGGTAGTCGGTATTTATCTCTGAGTGCGACTCTCAGGTTTGCCCTCTCAGCCTTTTTTGTTGCAAAGTCTTGGTCTCGTTGAATCCTGCAGAACAGAAACACGACAGATAAGACAGAAAGCAGCTAAAGAACAAACTCTTGACTCATAAAAATAACATCAACGTACACACTTAAGTCTTTTTATTTGTATTTCTTTACAGTGTTTCCTGTTACACAGCTCATTGTGACTGCTATAAATCCATAGCTGACCTTCTCAGGAGCTGACATCCAAACATTGAAATGTTTTGCAGGTATTGCAGCAGAGGGGCGAATTAAAAGGTTAATGGGTTGACAAAGCAGGTGGCGAGGAGCAAAGCCTTTCTTTGTAAAGCGGTATCTCAGCACCAGCAGCATTACCACATGATAATAATGTTTGTGTTGAGGAAAGAGCAGCCCGCTCACTTCCTATCCGAGTTCATGTTCTGGTTCTGGGTACAAGAGGTTCACGTTTTTCCCCATTCCTCCCTGAAAAAGTCCCCAGTTCAGTGAGATTGGATGAAGTGGATATATTTCCATCAGTTTTTAGGTTTTTATGGGAATTCAGGTGGAAAGTAGCATTTTGCTAAATCTGATGCATGGTACGTTCATTAATTTGCTGTTTGATTAGAGTTTGTGCCGCTTCAAGACATAAATATGCTTTGATTGTATCCGTTTTACTGCATCCCTGGCTGCATGTTTGTGCTTGTTGTTCCTCCATCTGAGCCTCCAGGCTTTCGCAGACACTAACAGGTTTCTTTTTCAGGTTCAACGATTCTCCTATCAACTTTGACCAGCTTCTGTTTAGGTCAGGTGAGCTCATCAGGACGGCCAGCTCTGTCCTGGGATGCCCCCTGGACCCAGAGCAGGAGGTGGGAGGCAGCAGGACTCTGGCTAAAATAGCATAATTGTTGGACAACATCTCCCATCCCATGCATGAAGCTGCTGCAGAACTGGAGAGCTCCTTCACTGACAGACTGCTGCATCCTGAGTGCACAAAGAAGCATCATCACAGATCCTTTCTTCCAGCTGTTAAGACTGCATAACTTTATAATTGGGTGTTTGCATCACTGCTGGCTTTTGCACAGATTTTACTTCTCATCTGTTGTAAGTCAGGGGTGTCAAACTCTTTTGTTTTGGACCAAATCAAGATGATAAATGCTTTTAAAGAGCCAGTTGTGCCAGATTGTATTGATAAAACTTGTTCACAAACTGCTAAAATATCAATGAATCCTTAAAATTATATATTATTGAACATCTTTTCATTTCCTCCAGGATTCATTATTTTTTTTGTGAGCTTTTGCAGTAAAAATCAAAGAGTTTGTGGCACTAATTTGGAAAGATTTGCGCTTATTTATGACTGTAAATGTGACTTTTTCTTACTCGCTGTATAGATCATGGACTATAATCTGACATCAGTTAAGGCTGAGGCAGCTGTTTAGTGCAAGTAAGAAATTTTTTGACAATTTTTGAGAAAAAATTGCAGTAAATTCCCAATTATGCACATTCCTGATCTTCTAATGACTTTTTCCTCAACAGCAGATATTTCCTCCCACACTTTTAAAAACTCCATATTTGTGGAGTTTTCTGCTAAATGTCTTGAGTTTCCTCAGGTTTCTAAACTGATTTGTGTTTTTGTTACTTGAACTGTCAGTTTAGATGGTCATGTTTTGTAACCGTGCCAAACTCTATATATGTTTTGATTAATCCACTGAAAAAAGCTGAATAAGTTCTGGAAATGTTGGGATATTGTTTTAAGTTTCTCCACGACTTTATCCTGAACCTGTCTGTGTTTCTTGATTTTTTATTTTTTTTGTTCTTAGAGAAAAAAACTTGTTTGGTTTTGGATTTATTCTATTGTACCACGATACATGACTGACCAAACAATGATTATAATTCATGTTTCAGTGTCGGTCAGTCTGTTCTGATATCTGTCTGATATATTTTCCTGGCTTTATATGTTGCTTTAAAATGGTAAAAAATTATGAAAGGGGGTTTAATGGTACCATAACAAAAGTGGAAACAAATTTTCCACTTCTCTGTCTAATCCTGGAGGGTCTATTTAAACTTTCATATAAAGTAAATCCTTTTTTCTTTTTCTCCAAAAAAGGAAATCTCAATCAACATTTTACAAAGAAGCCTCAAAAACAAAATTTCCTCCACAGACAAGAACAATTGTTTTCCCCTTAAAATAAACTTTAAATAGGATTGCCAACAATATTTTGTGACAAAATACAACTTTGGATCTTCAGACAACGTATAGTTTATAGTTCAAGATCGGTTTTATATGCATGTTTACTTTTAAATTTTTGTGGCACTACTGACTTTTATGTAACAGTAGTTACATAAAACTACTGTTACATAAATCTGTAAAGATTACTGTTACAGTATCAAGGACTAATCTTGATACTAATCGCTCTGTAAAATCTTCACTCCACATGGTTGAAACTTTTTAAATTATTCCTCTGACTGTAGACAAGTTTTAACTACAGACTTATAAAAATAAACACTTGTCTGCCTAACTTGAGGTTCTCATTCTCTTGTATTTCATTTTTTGAATAGTGGAAACTAGAAACGGTCATCTATTCTTAAGAATTAAAGAATTACAAATGTAAATGTTTTCAACTTTAAAAATTCTGCAAATGCAATTCAGGGATTGGCAATGATTGTGGTACTGGGGGGTTTCAATAAGAATAATTTATGTAATGTGGATTTTTTTTTACACCATTAAATAAATAAACTCTAAAGGTTTGATTGTGCTGCAATGAAAAATGATCCTCTCTAAAGGATTTTTACACATTTTGTCAATAAACAGCCAGTTTGATGGATAATGTATCTAATCAGTTTCTTTCTCCAGTTCTTGTGTGATTTGGGGATTTTTGACTGCAGCCTTAAAACACCTTAAGCGTTTGTCCTTTTTAAAACCAAGCTGGGGTGCAAAGTGCTTCACAGTGCGACTCGGCTGTTTATAATCCAGGCGGACATGAACTGACCTCCTGAATCCTGATTTGCGTCTCTGGAGTCTCTGAGCTGACGTCATTTGTGTTATTAGCCCAATTCTGCAATAATGTCATTATCAGTGTTATATGTCAGTTTCCATGTTGCTAGATTTACCCTGTGTCTATTTAAGGGTGGTCCTCCTAACCCTGCTTTAATAAGATTAGCTTCCTCAAGAGCTGCAGCTCGGCATAAATCCTCAGTTGCTTAATGTCTCGGTCAGGATTGTCCTCTCACCTCGCACGTCTCTGCCGCCAGGACAGTGTCCGCTCTTTCTCGGACACAGTTTTGGAGCAGACACTGAAGGTCACAGGAGGTTCAGCAGATAAACTGAAACCAACTTTAAGCCTCCAAAAAGTCTATCTAGTATTAAAACCTGTCAAAGATTTCTTAGTAGAACAAAAGATTTGCAATAAATGCAGCTTTCTTTCAAATACTGTTTGACTGCTGGCTGGTGTTTACAAAGCAGAAATGAGGAAAACTTGATATTTTTCCAGTATGCTGAAACTGTTTCCACTGTGTGTGATATATTTAGGTATATTTGTTGTTTAAACTATAAAACACCGTTTTAAGTCTTTTTAGAGGGCGTTTCATGCATATGTGGATTTTAGCTATTTGTCCCTAAGCGCACGAATATAGGGTTCACTGTAAAAACACTAAATCTTACCAAGTATTTCTGACATAGTTTCTACTGGAAATATCTTTGTACACTTGAAATAAGACAAACTAACTTACAAATAACTTTTTAGCAAGATATAGGAGCTTGTTTTGAGGAAATATTGAGGAAAAAGTGCTAGTTCCATTAGCAGATTATTTGACTTTTAACGAGACATTTTCCCATGTTACTTATAAGTTAATTATACTGCCAATGAAACTATCACTTTTTCATCAATACTAAGGAATTATTTACTTGAAATAAGCCTCCATTTCTTGCTAAAAAGTTACTTGTAAGTTATTTTGTCTTATTTCAAGTGCACTAAGATATTTGCACTAGAAACGAGTCTAAAAATACTCTGTAAGATTTTGTTGTTGCAGAGAAACCAATAAAGGTCAGAGATGGTGTAAGATGTCCTGCGGGATAACGCTTTTTTAAATTTGCAGAGAAAGTCAGATAAGCATAAAAAAAACGACTGGAGCACATAAAAAGGGACACAGTGACCAGAAACTCATTTCTTCTGTTGATTAATTAGCTATCATCCAGGATGAATACATTTTGTGGATGACATTTACAATAAAACCCAGGCTAGTGATTAAAAAGCAAAAAAGAAAAAGAAAAAAAAAAAGAAAAATATATTTAATTAATGCTTTTTTTGTGAGGACAAAAGGGTAAATCACTTCTGACTTTCTCATTGGCAACGAGATCTTCATTACAAGTTGCTTTCACCTAATTGGAGGAAACAAAGAGTTCAGCGCCAAATGAGAACGTAAGGTGATTAAATAATTATTGTTTTAAAGGGCCCTGGCTAAGAGATGTGTTTAATGGTGGTTTCTGTCCTGACAGGTTGTTACACACAAGCTTAATCTGCTTCTCTGTCTAATTTGAGCCTCGAGGAAATAAACCCCTACCTAAAGCTACCCGGTAAACCCGGCCCACATCCATTGATGTCATACGTGCATCACAAGTGGCCTGGAGACACAGTTTTAAAAAGAACAGACCTCACCTGCTGAAAGGGCATTTAAGGTCAGACAGTCATTGAGAAAAATAAACCTATTCCTTCATTTAAACAACATAACACAAGGTAGTAAACTTTAGTTAACTAAAACGAGTCCAAAACGAGTTGAAAAGTGCTCACTACTCTGACAAGCCCTGAAAGTTTTAGTTTTATTAAGCCAGGTTTACCTTTACATTAATAGTTTCATTCGGCATTTTGTAGTAAATTAATGAGATTGTGTTTAATTAATGAGGGTAACGTTGTCCTGGCAACTGGCTTCTCGCTAAGACGAGCTTGAAGAGCCGCAAAACGACCCGTGGAAAAAAATCAATGTTCAGTTGGGTGAAATGATGAAAATGAAATGTTTATGGATAACACTAAAACACGTTGAAGCTTCTTCAAATGGAGAAAGAAGATTTCTGAGCAAAATGGAAGCTGGACATTGTGGAGCGCGTTTTGTTTTTTTTTCATTAAAAGCTCTCCAGTCAAAGCCCTCCGTTTTTCTGTCGCCGACCCTCCATAGTAATCTATAATTTTGTGGCTTTAGAATGTTTCGTCTTTTTTATTGCACGTTTTTATAAAGAGGATATACACTCCTGACTATTTACCTTAAGGTAATACAGTAAGGAGGTGCATGCATATAGCATATAAAGGTATGTACTTTTTGTATTCAGATGTGTTCAGTTTCCACAGACAGATGTAAGAATTGAACTAAATCTTTCCCACATGGTAACATCACTCAGCGGAAACTAAATGCTCTGAATCCATGCAGTAAAATTCCTTCGTTGTTATTAGCGATCAGCCTTTCCTCTAATTTTATTTGAGACAAAGAAGAAGCTTCTTTTATGTTGTTTTAAGACAATCTGTTTGAATTTTTCTGACTTGTCAGTCAGCTGAGAAAAGACTCTAATTGTATTTTACATTAAGAATGTTGCTATTTGACATTTTTGTTTAACTAAGTCAAGACAGCATTTCCTCCTGGGGAATCCACTGTTAGTTTTTGTGTTGTCAAGATTTGTAACATCATATTGGTAATAAAATGTTATTTTTTTACTCACTTTTCTTCCACCAGCTGCTTCTGGTATTCCTCAAACTCCTCCCTGGACATGCCTTTGGACTCGGCTGTTTCTTTTCCATCTGCTCCGGCTTTGCTGCCACCTTCGCCACCTCCATCAGCAAAACTCTTCAGCTTACTGCCCACCATTTGATTCATGAGAAATGCCATAGCTTAAAAAAAAACCCGAGTCTGACTCGGTATGACTTGTAAAAAAGGACAAATATTTGACAAATTTATTTAATGTTTTCAAATTTATCTTGTAGAGTTCCTCAGAGTACAAACATCCCAATTTGAAAGCTTGCCTATAGTGTGCCATAATGATTAGAGTGTATCAATAACTTGTGGCTGGAGTAAAACCGCTAAAGAGCTTAGCTCATAATCGACAGGCTTCAGACAATGAAGAGTATTTACCTTGTCAACAAGACGCAGCAGAGCAGGACAGCAGCTCTGCATGTTGTGGTTTTCATGTCTAAACCAGCACAAATCTTATACATGTTGCAACGCGTTAAAGTGATTATTAATCAGTAATTTTGTGATTACATTTCTCTATCACACCGATGTCAAACTCGAGGCCCGGGGGCCAAATCTGGACCACTGTGGCTTTTTATATGGCCCCTTAAACTCCAAATCACATCAATAAGTCCCTCCAGTTTTTCACAAATCCGCAAAATTCATGCAGAATCCACACAAAGTCAACAGACCCCCACAATTTTTTCTGATTTTCACAGCAAATTTTTCTCAGAAGTCAAAAAAGAAGGGACTGCTGCCTCAGGCTTAGTTGATGTCCAGTTATAGTCTGTGACCGATACTGCGATTAATAAAAAGTCACATTTAAAGCCAAACATTAGTGCACACATAGTGAAAATTCCTTACAAATATTTCAAAATTAGCACCACAAAATTTGTAATTTTGATTTAAAATCCTGAATAGACCAGTGTGCAAAGTTGTCCAATATTATTTAATTTAAGAAAAACTGAATCCTGAAACAAACAGCTATTTATTGATATTTTAACAGTTTAACAGGTTTTGCAATACATTCTGGAACAACCAGCCCTTTAAGTTTTTAAGTAAATGTTAAAATGTCATAATTTGCTAACTGAGGGGGCTAACTCATTTATTTTAAATCAAGATTAGCTGGAGCTAAAGCTAAAGCTAACAACTAGTCAGAGGGAGAAAAGCTAACATCTGAAAACAACTCCAGTCTCATAAACATCATCACTGTTTATGAGGTTGGGAAATTTTTTAAATTGATCAATAATTAATGACAACGTAAAGGTAAGTAGGAGATGTGCACCACTAATGATCTTCCTGAGTGAAACATCTGCAGAGAATGAAACATGTAGAGCTTTTCTGGTCACTGAAACTGTGAAACAAGAGCAAAATAATTTGAAAATAGTTCTTAGTATTACAAAAAACTCTACATGTCCTCATCATTTCTCAGAAAGATTGTTAGCAGTTCACCATCGGAGTATATTAGGGACTTTAGCTCTGCGCTGACCTGAAACCTCTGTAACTAACACAGGCTCAGGATGTTAACCATGTATGACTGAGGATCGCCTGATTACAGAGGATTTGTTGTAGATATTCTGCCCTGTGGAATCAGTCCAAACTGTCAAGACAATTAGCAAATATGACAACACAATTTTTTATAGTGTAAAAATCATATTTTATCATATGGAACCAAGATTATTTTTTTTTACACAAATCCATTCAAACTGTGTAAAGCTTGATTTAAGCCATTTTCTCATGAGAAAAATGTACTTTTTATTTCTGACATTCCCTTGTTTGCATGTCTAAATAAGCTCTTAAAAACTGGTTTTACAGTCAGGAACTTCACCCACATGTAGCGCCAGCTTTTAGTTTTACGTACTTGCACTAACATACCTCTTTTCTGTGAACTCTGACCTGTGTTTGTTCTGTGATTTAACTCATGTGGGCGGTAACCAGAGCAAACATGACACACAACAGCATTTAAGTGGCTGGAAAACTTACACAGTTTGCTTGTTTACCTTGGTCCCAGCAAATCTGATTAAATGTGTTTTTATTTGTACAAATGAAATAAGTGTAACTTCTTTGATTAAGTGACCCATAAAAGCATTTGTTTTATTTAGAGGTATCAGCATAAATTATTTGAGAAACAAATAACTTACAGATTATTGTCCTCAGGTACCTTGTTTTGCTTACTTTCAGCCCCTTGCACAACTATTCATACCCCTTACACGTTTTCCACATTTCAACCAAAAACCTCAATGTGTTTTATTGGAACTTTAAAGGGGACCTACTTTGTAAAACTCACATCTTGAATGTTTTTATACTTCCACTAGGCAATAAGTTCATGTTTGTTGGTATATGGAAAATGAGCTGTAATGTCACAAATCAACAGGCACTGCCCATTTCCTAGCAACCACAGTGAAGCCCATCCTGTCACCTAGCAACACAAGCAAAGCTCCTGTACAATTGGTCAGTTGGTTTTAGCGTTGTATGCTCTGTATAATGGCTGCTGGAAAACACAAGTGTTTTATTGTTGATTTCCATCCAGAAACCATTTTCTTCTTTTTGATTGTGCAGGAGGCTCTAGTTTTGCTTTTCAAACATGTACAGTTGCATAACTGCTTTTCTGTTTGTAGCCATTTTTACATGTGAGTGTAAACGTTGAGTTTGGGGGCGTGGCCAGCAGCAGCTTATTTGGATTTAAAGTGACAAGAGGTCCTAAAACATCTGAAAGGAGCTCAAAATAGGCAGAACTGAGCAGACTACAACCTCATTATTTAAGATTAATTTTGTGCAAAGAAAATGTAAAGAACAAGTTTTGCATAAACTACAGACCTGTCCTAACCTGTTCAAGGAAGCATATTAGATCATCTTTAAGTTAGAAGAAACATTTTAAAATTAATCCTGAAGAAAAGTTTCCCCGAGTCATTTTTTTAATCAAACCACTTTTCATGGTATTAGTTTGGACTTAAACTCTATAACTTCTTCTACAGTGGTTAGAGACGAAAGATTACCAATCAAATAAAAGGCTTTAATCAACATGCTTAAAATTCACGAGTTAGCTTTAGCTGTGATCAAAAATGCTAACAAACAAAACTGAGCTGAGTGATTCTGCAAATACTAAAAAAAATGTCAACAAAAGTTTTAAAATAATCCAAAAACATATCAATTTAACAGCTGCACCACACAATTATCACCTTAACCATAAAAAGATAAGCCTGTTTGTAGAGGAGGATTCAAATACAGAGGAGAAACAGATACAATCATGTTTCATGAAGCAACTTTGCCCAATAAAATGCATTGAGGTTTATAATAAGATAACAATCTGCAACAAAAGTACTTTCACAAAGCACAGAACAAATCAGACCTCTGTTAACGTAAAACTTGTTCTGTGTAATAAGTCCAAGTACAAAACAAATGGACTTTGAACCTGTCACTGTTAAAATATAATCTTGTACCAAGTCTTTACAGCATAACACAATTCAAAGAATGTAAGTATTTTTTCCTTCTCAGACATTTTTGTGGTTTTTAGCATTAACTATGCTGAGAAGGGAGTAAGGCGGTTCTCTTTGAATGTATATCTTTCACTTATTACCTCCGTGGCAGCTAATATTCATTAGACTGTAACAGCAGAGCTGGCCAAGACTGTTTTCTTTGTTTCTCAAAATTAGATGTACAAGTCAAGCTGAATCGCTTCTTCAGTCCGAGAAAGCTTCATTTTATCAAGGATTTCTAAACTCAAGCTGGTAAGACTGTTTAGACTTTTTAGTGCAAACACTTGGAGGAAAATGTAAATATCTTGTTTTAAACTGCAGCTCATTGTGTTTTAGCTTTTGAACAGTTATTTATTCATTCACGCACTATCATTCATTTTCTCGATGTTTCTGCAATAATGTAGATATCAATGCTTCCAAACTCTGAGAACATGTCAGAGGTAGAGTTGGTGGAGGTTGCTAAACCCGAAGATAATGAGAAAAACGAAAGATGTTCTCAGACCTTAGATGAAGTAGGATCAATTAGGAATGGATTTAATATTTGGATTTTCCTCAAGAGGAATGCCTTCGTCCTTCTCACAATGGCTGCTGTTGCTTTCGGTAAGAAGTTGACAGTTTTATGTTGTATTTTCTCTTAACTTCTTTAAACTTTTTCTTTGACAGAAAACTGTATATATGTCTGTGTCTCTAAGGGATTGGACTGGGCTTTGCTCTGCGACACATTAACATGTCTGAGAGAGAAATAACATATTTAACTTTTCCTGGAGAGCTGCTGCTGAGAATGCTGCAGATGATGGTGCTTCCTCTTGTCGTTTTGACTCTGATCGCAGGTAAAGATCTACAGTTCAACTTGAGCAAATTTGAGTGTAGAAGAGGCTTGTTAAAGCTATGAAAAAAAAAAAATAAAAACAAATCTATAAAAACGTTGCTAAAGAACTATCTATCTCACTTGTGCACTTTGTGATGGGATGGGTTCATACAGGTTTCAAAAACCAGTAAAAATCTGTAAATACTAACTGGTTCTTTGTATTTCAGGCATGTCAAATGTAGACAGGGAGGCTTTTGGGAAAGTCGGGCTGCGAACCTTCATCTACTACTTGGTAACCACGGTAACGGCTGTCTTCACTGGCATTTCCCTGGCAGTTCTCATCAAACCGGGGAAATCATCCAGGCGTGCATCAGCGCCCTCTGCTGGCAGAAAAGAGGCTCTGCAGAGTGTGGATGCCTTCCTGGATCTCATCAGGTTTTGTTTTGTTTTGTTTTGTTTTGTTTTGTTTTGTTTTGTTTTTAGCATATTTGATAAAGAATCACCCTCACATTTATTTATTTCCTGCAGAAACATGATTCCCTCAAATCTGGTGGAAGCTTGTTTCAGAAAAGTAAGACGGTTCTGATGCTTTTAAATATGTGATGTCATCAATTACTAATTGGTAAAAATGTTATTCAGTATAGAACAACGTATCACAGCAAGGAATCTGCAATAAACCATCTAGGAATCAGTAATGTGACTACCAAAAGTGAGTATTTTTTCTTCTAAATAATATTATTTAAGCTGAAGAAGCAGTTTACTAAATCATATTTTACTATATAAAACGTATCAATCCAGTATTTGCATTAGGGATTGTATATATTTGTTAGAACAGGGTAAAGTACTTCCAGTAACAATTTATATGCATTTTGTCTCCAAATGGCTCAACAGACACATTAGAACAACAAAACATATGTACAGAGGTCTCACTTCAACATACTATGTTTTTATTAAATACTCACCGTTGTCAGGTATTTTACTCAAGTAAGATAGCTATACTACATAATAATATAATTCAAGTGAAAGTACAGTGCAGTAAAAATACTTCTAAAGGTAAATGTTTTTGTATAAAATATAAAATATAATAAAGTAGTCCACAGGAAACATCAGAAAGTTGCAATATACAGGTCTGTATCCTCAGCAAATTTATAAAGTAAATGTCATGAATTAAAAAGTTAGATTCCAGATATTGATTTATGGGGAACTCCAAAGTTTTAATTACAATCATTATGATGCTGTGAATCTTGTTCATTTACAGTACGTAAATATTTCAGCAATACTTTTGCTTTGCTGTTTAGCACCAACAGCAGGAACCTCAGACGGCATCAATATTGTGGGTCTGTTGGTGTTCTCCGTCGCCTTTGGCCTTGTCCTGAGCAGTATGGGGTCAGAGGGGAAACCTCTGAGGGATTTAATCAACTGCATGAATAAAGCCATTATGCGTCTTGTTAGCATAGCTATCTGGTAAGAAGGGAAGACTCATTTAAACCTGCTGATTTATCTGTTTTTGTTTTATATGCCGGAGTTTCTGATATTTCTATAATGTTGTTTGCTCATTGTTTTCAATATATCTTCCTAATGAACTTTACTTTAAGATTGCATGACATAAGGCATTCATCTATAGTGTGACTTACAGGAAAATGCAAAATGCTTATCGTCTCCCATAAGCTTGAATATTTATTTTTGGCTCCGTCTGCTGGTAAGTATTTGACATTGCATCTCCATTTTAATTACGTCTCTCTTCATAACAGGTATTCTCCAGTGGGAATCATCTTCCTGCTGGCTGGGCAGGTTGTTAAAATGACGGACGCAGCAGAAATAGGTCGTGATGTTGGCATGTACACTCTCACTGTGGTCACTGGGCTGATCATCCACGGCTGCGTCACGCTGCCGCTCATCTATGTTATCGTCACAAGGAAGAATCCCTTGAGGTTTTATGGAGGAATCCTCCAGGCTCTCAGCACGGCCTTTGGGACTTCATCCAGGTTAAAAATATTTACCGCAAACAATCAAAAATGAATCACTTCAAAGCATAACTTCAAATCTCATTTGCTTTTTAATAGTTCTGCAACCTTGCCTGTTACTCTTCGTTGTATGGAGGAAAATCTGAAGATGGACAAACAGGTGACGCGCTTCATGCTGCCTGTAGGTGCCACTATGAACATGGACGGTGCCGCCCTCTATGAAGCAGTGGCAGCTTTATTCATAGCCCAGGTCAACGACATGGACTTCAATGTCGGACAGATTATCGTTCTCAGGTACCTTCAACCCCTTGCACAAGTATTTATTCCCTTTCCACTTTTTCGACATTTCAACCAAAAACTTCAATATGTTTTATTGGAACTTTAAAGGGGACCAATTTAGCAAAACTCACATTTTGAATGTTTTTATACTTTCACTAGGCAATAAGTTCATGTTTGTTAGTATATGGAAAATGAGCTGTCATGTCACAAATCAGCAGGCACTGCCCGTTACCTAGCAACCCCAGAGAAGCCCATCCTGTCACCTCGCAAAACAAGCAGAGCTCCAGCACATTTGGTCAGTTTGTTTTACCACTGGATGCGCTGTACAATGCCTGCTGGAAAAGACAAGTGTTTTTTTGTTTACAATCCAGAAAACCCCTTGCTTCTTGTTGGTTGTGCAGGAGGCTCTACTTCTGCTTTTTAAACATACATGGTTGTATAATTGCACATCTGTTTGCAGTCGTTTTCATGCGTAAATGTTGAATTGGGGAGCGTGGCCAGCAGCAACTTATTTGGATTTAAAAGCCCTAAAACTTCTCATTCTAAAAACACCTCTGAGTAGGCAGAACTGAGCAGACTAAAATCTCATTATTTAAGAATGATTTTGTGCAAAAAAAATTTAATGAACATCTTTTGTATAGACCATAGAGCTATCCTAACCTGTGCAAGGAAGCATAATATATCACCTTTGAGTGACAAACAAACATTAAAATGGATCCTGCATGTAGAAAAAGCTCTCTTTTTACTTTTTACAGTCCTTGCAAAACAGCTGTGGCTCAGTCAGATTCCCCTGAATTTTCAAGTTTTGACTGCAATTCTCAGTTTGATGATATCCTGGGCTTTAGATACAGTCATTCTAGTTAACAGTCATAACAGTTTATTCCAGGTGTATGGAGTGTTGAAGGCAAATTAAATTATCAGAATACATGCAAGTTTTCCAATTAATATTAAGAAACATGAATAACTTTCCTTTCACTTTTATGTTCAATTTTTGGTGTACGGTGATTTTGTCATGTTGGAAGTAGTGACCAAACCATATAAGCAACTTTTACTTATTAAATTTTTTCACTTGATTCAGTCTGATTGTGACAGCAGTAAGCACTGGGTCAGCTGGTATCCCACAGGCTGGGATGGTCTCCATGCTGATTGTACTGAGCTCGACTGGGCTGCCTACTGAAGACGTATCCCTGCTCCTCATGGTCGACTGGATTGTGTAAGTAAACCAGTTCATGCATTTGTTAGCTTGAAAATGTAAATATTAAATAAAATAAATACATACTCCAAAGAAGAAAACATCTCGCAGTTAAAATAACTAAAAATGCTATGAAAATCAACAGCAGAATCATGGCTCTGGGCTGCATTTCTAACGCCAGATTTCATCTTGACAGGGACCGCGTACGAACTGCCACCAACGTCCTGGGTGACTGCATCGGTGTCGGTGTGGTGCAGCATCTGTCCAGACACAAACTGCAGAAATCCAGTCCTGCAGCGACAAACCCATCTCCAAGAGTCTAATTACCAAAATGAAAGAAATTCATGTGTTGAGTTTCTGTTGGAATTAAAATCATGAGATTAGAAAATTTGAGTGTTAAGAAAATAAAGACAAATCTGTTGGAAAGGAGGCTTTATTTTGTTTTTGATGTTATTGTTTTGCTCATGCTTCTGATGGTTTTATGACAGAAAAATTAAAACCAAAAGTAAAGACCTTCTCTCACAAAACTAATATTTCTAAGTCTTTTCTTTTCTTGTGGAGGAGGAGATGTCCAAATCAGATGCGTGAAAATGAACCGGTTGTTTTTATTTTTATTTTTTCAAAAGAACGGCGTCTCTACTCTAACCTCCTCCTCACCAATGTAGAGGGGAAACTGATGTTAATGATCCACTAACTAAATGAGAAACCAATTCTTTGCTGAACCAGAGGAAAAATTTATAGTGGTTAGAAGTGGACAAAAGGTCAACAATCAAATAAAAGGCTTTCATCAACATGTTTAAAATTTATGAGTTAGCTTTAGCTGTAATCAAAAATGCTAAGAAACAAAACTGAACTGAGTGAATCTGCAAATACTATAAAAAAAATTTCAACAAAAGTTTAAAAATCATCCAAAAACATTTCAATTTAACAGCTGCACCACACAATTATCACCTTAACCATAAAAAGATAAGCCTGTTTGTAGAGGAGGATTCAAATACAGAGGAGAAACAGATACAATCATGTTTCATGAAGCAACTTTGCCCAATAAAATGCATTGAGGTTTATAATAAGATAACAATCTGCAACAAAAGTACTTTCACAAAGCACAGAACAAATCAGACCTCTGTTAACGTAAAACTTGTTCTGTGTAATAAGTCCAAGTACAAAACAAATGGACTTTGAACCTGTCACTGTTAAAATATAATCTTGTACCAAGTCTTTACAGCATAACACAATTCAAAGAATGTAAGTATTTTTTCCTTCTCAGACATTTTTGTGGTTTTTAGCATTAACTATGCTGAGAAGGGAGTAAGGCGGTTCTCTTTGAATGTATATCTTTCACTTATTACCTCCGTGGCAGCTAATATTCATTAGACTGTAACAGCAGAGCTGGCCAAGACTGTTTTCTTTGTTTCTCAAAATTAGATGTACAAGTCAAGCTGAATCGCTTCTTCAGTCCGAGAAAGCTTCATTTTATCAAGGATTTCTAAACTCAAGCTGGTAAGACTGTTTAGCCTTTTAAGTGGAAACACTTGAAGGAAAATGTAAATATCTTGTTTTAAACTGCAGCTCATTGTGTTTCAGCTTTTGAACAATAATTTATTCATTGAAGCACCAGGCAAAACTGTTCATCATTCATTTTCTCTATGTTTCTGCAATAGCGTAGATATCAATGCTTCCAAACTCTGAGAACATGTCGGAGGTAGAGTTGGTGGAGGTTGCTAAACCCGAAGACAATGAGAAAAACGAAAGATGTTCTCAGACCTTAGATGAAGTAGGATCAATTAGGAATGGATTTAATATTTGGATTTTCCTCAAGAGGAATGCCTTCGTCCTTCTCACAATGGCTGCTGTTGCTTTCGGTAAGAAGTTGACAGTTTTATGTTGTATTTTCTCTTAACTTCTTTAAACTTTTTCTTTGACAGAAAACTGTATATATGTCTGTGTCTCTAAGGGATTGGACTGGGCTTTGCTCTGCGACACATTAACATGTCTGAGAGAGAAATAACATATCTAACTTTTCCTGGAGAGCTGCTGCTGAGAATGCTGCAGATGATGGTGCTTCCTCTTGTCGTTTCAAGTGTAATTGCAGGTCAGATCAACTTTTTGGCTTTTAGTTTGGCTATAGCAAACAGTTTGACTAATAAAGCCACATTGGTTTTATGTTCATCTTACATGTAAAATCATCAATTAGCTTTTTAGTTCAATTTCACCAGACATTACCCAGGTCTGGATATTCAACAGGCAGCTAAAGTTTTAAAATTCACCAATGTGGCTGATATAAACCAGTTCTGTCAAGAAGATTGGACCAATAATAACTTGTATATTTTTTGTAGTATCTCTGGTCATTTTTGTCTGAAATCAAAATTTGATGATCTATAAAGAATGACAAAAATGTCTTACCCACTTTTCCGCTTTAAATTTCAGGCATCTCAAATGTTGACAGAAAAGATTTTGGAAAAATTGGGCTTTGGACCTTCATCTACTACTTGGTTACTACTGTTGTTGCTGCGTTCACTGGCATTTTCCTGGCGGTTGTCATCAAGCCGGGGAAATCATCCAGGCACACGTCCGAGTCGTCTCCGGGTAAAACAGAGGCTGTGCACAGTGTGGATGCTTTCCTGGATCTGATCAGGTCTGCACAAAAGTCATGTGGAGATACATTTTTGTCACTTTATATTTTAAATAAAAAATGATTCTATGATTATGTATTTCATAGAAACATGTTTCCCTCAAATCTGGTGGAAGCTTGTTTCAGAAAAGTAAGCCGGTGCAATTGTTTTGTTTTCTCACAATCAAACAATTGTAAAGTACTAACATTTTGATGCTATGCTTTTTAAATAGTATTTAACAGTTAATCCCAGCAGTAATTCATCAGGAAATCCAATAGGAGCCACAAATATATCAACAAATGGTGAGTCTTTTTTTTGTTATAAATCTGTTATCATTTTTGTCCTGCCATACTCTTCTTAGTCTGCTGTTGTCCTTGTTGCTATTATATGAATTGTTATTTTCTGATTGCGTTGTTTATTTGGATTGTTTTATCTGCTGTTTAGCACCAACAGCAGGAACCTCAGACGGCATCAATGTTGTGGGTTTGTTGGTGTTTTCTGTCGCCTTTGGCCTCATCCTGAGCAGCATGGGGTCAGAGGGGAAACCTCTCAGGGATTTATTCAACTGCATGAATAAAGCCATTATGCGTCTTGTGAGCATAGCTATCTGGTAAGAAGGGAAGACTATCGATGAACCAGTTGAACTGTTTCAGTATTTATTTGTTCCTATTAAACTTTTACATAATTTTGAATTATCTTTGTATCTTCCTATCAAACTTAAATTGACTCAGACAGCTAAAATTGCTAGCCTGCATGAGTGTATGATTTGGTGGAAATATGCTTACTTTTTAAGGATTTTATCTGTGTCCCAATCTACTATTTGGAAAAGTAATTGCATCTCCATTTTAATTACGCCTCTCTTCATAACAGGTATTCTCCAGTGGGAATCATCTTCCTGCTGGCTGGGCAGGTTGTTAAAATGACGGACGCAGCAGAAATAGGTCGTGATGTTGGCATGTACACTCTCACTGTGGTCACTGGGCTGATCATCCACGGCTGCGTCACGCTGCCGCTCATCTATGTTATCGTCACAAGGAAGAATCCCTTGAGGTTTTATGGAGGAATCCTCCAGGCTCTCAGCACGGCCTTTGGGACTTCATCCAGGTTAAAAATATTTACCGCAAACAATCAAAAATGAATCACTTCAAAGCATAACTTCAAATCTCATTTGCTTTTTAATAGTTCTGCAACCTTGCCTGTTACTCTTCGTTGTATGGAGGAAAATCTGAAGATGGACAAACAGGTGACGCGCTTCATGCTGCCTGTAGGTGCCACTATGAACATGGACGGTGCCGCCCTCTATGAAGCAGTGGCAGCTTTATTCATAGCCCAGGTCAACGACATGGACTTCAATGTCGGACAGATTATCGTTCTCAGGTACTTTGAAGGGAATTTGTTGACCTGCAGTGCCATGCAAAAGCAATTATACATCAACAGAAAGTATTAAACTGAGGAATATGTTGGTGTCATTCACTAGACAATCTCCTAAATTCATGCCAAGTCTACACGAAACTGCTGCCATTTGTAAAACATCAAAACACCAACTTAAAACATCAATAAATGTCAATAAATGACTAAACAAAATCAATTCAAAGAATAAACAAATTAAACAAATTTCGACAAACTTCACATCTATAGTATTGTTAAAATAAAACCCTTTTACACATTTCCAGATCAGATGTTTAACAGGGTTAGAAGCATAACTGAAAGAAAACTAAGGTCCTGAGTTAATTAATGTGATGTTGATTTATTCAGTGTTGCTCTTACACTGCTTTATTTTGTTCAGTTTGGTTGTTACAGCAGCAAGCACAGGTGCAGCTGGTATCCCACAGGCTGGCATGGTATCCATGCTGATTGTGTTGAGCTCGACAGGACTGCCCACTGAAGACATATCACTGCTCCTCATGGTCGACTGGATTTTGTAAGTATAATTTTAGGGTGTTAGGTAAAAATAGACACATTTGCAAAATGAAATACAAAAAACATGAGATAAAACACAAGAAAATCTGAGGTTATGAGCTGGAAAATAGTTCCTAACCTCTCAGATGTTACTGTCTTTTTGTTGATAGGGATCGTTTAAGGACTGCTGCCAATGTACTTGGTGACTGCATTGGTGTCGGAGTGGTGCAGCATCTCTCCAGACATGAACTACAGACATCCAGTCCTGCAGAAACAAATCTGGTGTTGGAAGAAAATCCACCCTCCAAGAGCATCAGCATCAAAATGGAATGAGTTGCCTGAAAGAAGAAAAAACCCTTCCGATGTTGAGTAACATAATGAGATACAAAATTACGAAATTGCATTGACAGAATACAGAGACAAGGCCATTTTGTTTCTTTTTGTATCTTATGGTTTGTGTAGGAGAAACTCCAGAGGGAAACACAGAGATCACTCTTCTTGTAAGACTCAATAGATTGCACTGCGGGACCTCAAAGATTGTCAGGCTAAAACAAAAACTACTAAGCAACTTATTCTTTCAGTATATTGAAGCAGCTAAACTCATTAAAAGTTCCCTCCAAGTGACATTACTCCTTGCCTTCATCCTACAAAACATCTTGATCATCCTACAAAGGTTTTTTTTTCCCCACCAGACTGGTTCTATGGCTAAACCAATACAGATGCTTACTTTGTGGCTTGTTATTTTGGTTTGTTTACTTTTGGTTTTAGTCCGCCTAGTTAAGGAGAAATACAATGACCAACAGAGCTTCAAAATAAATAGAGTAGTGTTGAAAGCTTACTGGGTTTAACCTTCCTGCTCCTTGTTTTAATATCACACATCGCATTGAACAGCATAATATTTCTGTCTCTATTCACAAACATTCGGTATTTAAATATAGTAGGTCTTTGAATGTTGCTTGAGCCACACCTTAACTTTGCAGCCTTCAGGTAAATATCTCCAACATATTTACCTAAAGTGGTTGTTTACTCTGAAGGTTGGGAGTGTAAACGACCATGTAACTTTGCAATCCATTGCAACCATCTTTCAGCATGAGACATGGTGATTTAAACAATATTTGTGTTGTGTATATGATTAACTTACCTTGCTCACACAAACCATCAATTATAATTTCTACAAACTGAACAGCAGTGACCCCACTAGTGATCCCTGTGGCACTCCCCTACTACCACAAGGTAGCAAATGGGCCCATCAGAAAGCTATTCCAAACACGCTGACTTTAGTTTTTATGCATACTCTACCATCTTATAGAGTATGAAAGTGTTGTAGCACGAAGGGCATGTGTACTAACAGTTCCTTCTTTGTTCTTAGTAATATATTTTTTTCAACAAAATGACGACATGTAGTTTGATTAGGGACTTGCTTTCAAGTCAAACTGAATCAGATGCAGTAAATTTACTCTTCTCTTTAAAACATGTGAAGTGGTTTCACAGAAAAATTAAAGTGGTTAACCTCTAGGCTTTCTGTCCCACCAATCTTAAATATTGTTGTTCAAGATTTATTTTTTATATATATTGTCAAAATAATTGCCAGAACTTTTTGGTGATGCCTTTGCCTGTTTAATGATATCAAGGAAGAAGATAACTTCATTTCTAAGACCTTTGTATACCCTTGTTGATCAACTGCCAAGCCTGATTTTTGGATTAATTTTAGAACAACATCTCTGGATTTTGTTAGTTGCCATATATCACCACTTGTTTTATTCACAACCTCAATTAAAAAAGACGACCCCATTTTTTTCACAGTTTTCCTTTGCTAAAACCAGCATATGTTGTTTATTAATGTCATGATGTGTAAAAAACAACAGCGATTAGATTTTACAGGCACAAAGGTTGTAATCTTCTGCACTGCTGGTTGCTAGTGGACTCTTGTGAAGTTTATTCTGTCCACATTTTTGATTTTTAAAGTGAAGAGTTTGTCTCAGAATTTATTGAGCGGACCAAACTTTTTGTTTAGGTGATACTGGCACCATCTTGTGGATAATTTTCACTATGGCAATAAAAGATTGTAATCTTGTTGATTAATATGGCGCCCTCCACTGGGTAATCTTTAATACAGCAATAGAATGTGAAGAATATCAGCCTGGTGTTTACTGACAGAGTAGATAAGGTTGGCCTCATTGCACAATAGAAACTAGACAAAAAAGATAAGATAAGGTGTGCATTTATGTGGTAAATTTGTTAAATTTGTCCTAAAAATTAATACAAATTTGGATGAAACAGTTTGTTCCTTCATAAAAGTATCATTGTTGATATACTAAATTAAGTATCTTATCGTATCTTATCTTTTTAGCTGAATTTAAGTTAAACCACAAGAAACGAAAAGCTAATTTATTTTTAGTTATAATAACTAACTGTATTAAACGGGAAAATCTGATTTTTTTTTAAATCTTTTAAAAAGAAAGAGAAAAGAGAGATAGAGAGAGAAAGGGTAGAGTTAATTCTAATAATAACAATAGTGGAAAAAGTCATTGTTAAACGTAGAAAGTGCCTGACCTGATATGCAAAATGCGACATGAATCCAAAACAGACTGGTACACGAGGTCTCGTTTAGCACCCCCTACTGGATAATTCCCATTATGGCAACAGAACATAAAACGGTCAGCTGATCTAGCTTCATTCGACACTGGTTCCTGTGTTTTCGTGGTCCACCGTGATTGGTCCAGACACACCAACCCGCTGTCCAATCAGAGGCAGCCATCTGTTCGCCGTAGCCACTCTAAAATATTCCCTTCTCTTCCTTCTTCCACAAACTTGCTGTTTAGCCCGGAGGTGCCTCTGTGAGCAGCGGGACGTGAAGCTGAAAGGAGAAAAATGAAGCTTTTAGGTTTAGTTGTGGTAATATTTGCAGTCTACTGCGCTCACGCTAAGGTTTATTTTCGGGAGGAGTTTCTGGACGGTGGTAAGTCTCACTCTGACCCAGGTTATTTTAAATTTACGACACAGTTGTGACATCTATCATTCGGGGTGATAGGTTACAAATCTGTTTTAGTGATGTGATTAATGTTAATTTGTGTTAGCTAAATTTCCTTTTTAGCTCGCAAATCTTGCAAATGTGAGGTTTTTCGTCGCCCACATGTTCTGAAACTAACTGGTAATAATTACTGTGCAACTGATTACTAGAGTTAAGAATCAGGGCTTGAATTTGATGTATTTCTACAAAGTCATTAACGGTCAAATTGCTGCTGCTTCTTCTTCGGACAGATGAATGGAGAAGTCGCTGGGTTAACTCCAAGCACAAGTCTGACTATGGAGAGTGGAAACTGACTGCTGGAAACTTCTATGGAGATGCTGAAAAAGACAAAGGTAATTCACATCATTTAGCCCAAACAGATGTTTATTGGTTAATACTAGCGTACATATAAGGGCTCATGTTAATTACATATGCTTCAGAGCTTATGACTGTTCCACTTTTGGTTTTTTTTTTTAAAGTGAAAGAGAAACTTGTCTTTTACATCCTTATTCTTCAACAGGTTTATTTTTTAGTCCTTATCTTACCATTAAAATGTCAATTGTCCAATAGAGTTGCATGTCAAAACAAATTTGCATTTAAAATAACCTTTATGATGTCACCAAGCTCAACTTAAGTATAGGATTTCAAAGAATAAACGTCGCAAACAATCTTTGATAAATTAAGCCTTTTTCTTGGAATAAATGTTTAATTGATTTGCAAAAATTATTTAGTTTAAATATTATATTTACTGCTGTAGCAGAGTGGCAGATTTACATTTAGATAGTAAATAGGACTTTGAGGGTGTATTTACTTTACATTATAAATTGTAACGCCTGAAACTTTACACAAACATGCAATAGCAAATAAGCTATTTTAAGAGAGGTTGTGCAGAAGCAGTCTATCAATTGAAGCATCTTTTTAACTATAATTAACTATAACAGGTTTTTTTGCACTACTGAAATGTATAGTTTTTCCATTTCAGGTCTGCAGACGAGCCAAGATGCCCGCTTCTACGCCGTCTCTGCCAGCTTCGACCCGTTCAGCAACGAGGGGAAGTCTTTGGTCATTCAGTTTACGGTCAAGCATGAGCAGAAGATCGACTGTGGTGGCGGCTACGTGAAGGTCTTCCCTGCTGACTTGGAGCAGACTGAAATGCATGGGGAATCCTCATACTACATCATGTTTGGTAAAAAAATAATAAAAAATTAAAATAACAATAAAAGTAGGAATATATATCTTATAAAAATGGCAGTAATTAAAATCGAGTAAAGTGAAGAGTAAACAAGGAAAAATTTTGATAAAATTTGCATATTAGTAATATTATGATAATAGTATAAATTAATAGCCATTTCTTTAAAGCCTTTTAAAATCTCAAGATGTAAAGAACATTATGAATAAAATCTACTATTATGTTATTCATAAAGATTAATGGTAGAAAAAGGAATACATTAGTGGTTGTAACATTTGTTAATGGTGGCTTAAATTACAAAAATATGTAGAGAAAGAAAAATGTATGATATAATAAGAAATACTTCAGCAATAAAACAAAATAATAGGAATTATTGCTTTTTTATTCTGTAAACTGGTAGATATAACTAGAATAGAAATGGTAAAAAATAAATCATGTTCTGTAAGCTATGAAGATTTACTGCTCATAGTTTTAAGTGTTGTTTATGTTAACCATGTTCGTTTGATCTAGGCCCTGACATCTGTGGCTACAGCACCAAGAAAGTCCACGTCATCTTTAACTACAAGGGCAAGAATCACTTGATCAAGAAGGAGATTAAGTGCAAGGTAACATTTTGTTTTAAAGATTTACCTTCCACGGTGCCATCGTGTGTTGCACAAGAAGCTCAACTCAACCGTTTCCTCTTTGTTTCCTTCCAGGACGATGAGCTGACCCACCTGTACACGCTGATCCTGAACCCAGATCAGACCTATGAGGTGAAGATCGACAACGAGAAAGTGGAATCTGGCAGTCTGGAGGAAGACTGGGACTTCCTGCCTCCCAAGAAAATTAAGGATCCCGAAGCCAAGAAACCAGAAGACTGGGATGACCGCCCCAAGATCGACGACGCCGATGACACAAAACCCGAGGTGAGAGAACCTAATCCTCTGCTCCACCTTGTTTTTTAATGTTCTTTCCATTGTTACTTGAAACTTTAAATTGTTCGGTTTTGTTTTTAGGACTGGGATAAACCTGAAAACATTCCTGATCCTGATGCTAAGAAGCCTGAAGACTGGGATGAAGACATGGATGGAGAATGGGAGCCACCGATGATCCCCAACCCAGAGTACAAAGTAGGCCACATTTACACAGAAACGATCAAACAGAGATAGATCAGAGGTTGGACTGGATCTGTTTTCCCTTTATTGGCCATCAAATATAGAACTATGTTTGTTTTTTGCTTTTTTTTTTTTTTTTTTTTTAAAAGAGCTTTCAAATTCCATAAATTCCTTCATTTTCGATTGATTCCAACAAATGTGAACCAGTTTCAGACCTCAAGAAACCAAAAGCCTGATTGGTTTCTCTCTTTAATCGGATGTTATGCTGATGTTCCTGTTTGACACCATTTTGTTTTTTTCAGGGAGAGTGGAAACCCAAACAGATCGACAACCCCAACTACAAGGGAGTCTGGGTTCATCCTGAAATTGACAATCCCGACTACAGTCCCGACTCCACCATCTACAAGTTCGACAACATCGGCGTTCTTGGCCTTGACCTTTGGCAGGTGAGGAGACGGTTATGTTGCCAAGTTGTTGTTGCAGAAACAAAATACCAAGAACAGTGTAACATTTTGTACCTGCCTCTTAGGTGAAATCTGGTACGATCTTTGACAACTTTTTGATCACCGACGACGTGAAGGAAGCTGAAGAAATCGGGAAGGAGACGTGGGGCGTGACGAAGGTATGATGGTAGTTTGTGAGATGTGAGAGTTTATTAAATAAAATTTTAACAAATTAATCCTTTTTAATGAGTAGCAATAATTATAAATGATGGTAATGATTTTAAAACAGTAAAAATAAAACAAGTAAAATTATCTATTGTACTTGAAAATAAAAATAAAGCAAGATTTATAATTTAAGAAAAATCTAATTTGAGGGAAGTACTCAATTTAAAAAAATATAATAAATACAAATAGTTTTACTATTTAATGATTATAATAAAAATGGAGAAATATGGTAGCTGAATTGAAATGTTTGGGGAGAAAAAACAAGAAAGATGCTTCTAAAATGTCATATGTTGGTAATAGACCAAATAGGATGTATAAAAATGAAATGTTAAAACTCAATGAAGGTGTAATGGCCAATCAGAAATGATTAAATTAAAAAATGTAAAGGAAAGAATTTTAAAAAATGGAAGTAGTAAAAATCTTTACTACAGTCTCTTTAAAACAGTCAAATCTGCGTTTTGACTGTTTATAAATACCCTAAGCAGAGCTGCACCATTAATTTTGTTGTACTACTTACTAATCTAAAAAAAAAAAAAAGAAGTATTTGTGACCTTTGACCCAACAAGAAGCATTGTCTGATTGTTGCAACCTTTTTCTCAGGAACCGGAGAAGAAAATGAAGCAAGAGCAGGATGAGGTGAAGCGAAAAGAGGAAGAGGAGAAGAACAAAGAGCAAGCCACTGAGGGCGATGAAGACGACGACGAGGTGGAAGAGGACGAAGAGGAGGATGAAGATGCAAAGGACGAGACTCATACAGAAAATGAAGACGACGAGTCAAAGCCCAAAGATGAGCTTTGAGACGGTGTAGCTAAAACAGATTTATCTAAAAAAAAAAGAATTTCAGCCCCTTCCTCCCCAGAAACTGTCCCGTCATTCCAGGGGTGTTGTGGCTGCTGTGCATCCTTTTCCCTGAGGTCTGGACACAACCTAACGTTTGAAGTAGAAAACATGGGGAGGGGGTGTGTTGGGGGGGTTTGTGGGGGTTTTGGTTTTTTTTTTTTTTTTTTTTTTTTTTTGTCATGGTTCCCTTGAACTGCTGAAATGATTCTGTGGTTTCTGACCAACAAACTCCATTCCTCATTTTGTTAGCGACACATTCGGTCGGCACTGACATCTGCTGTTTTTCTTGATTTTCTTGATCGAGCCATCTCGGTTTCTGACGGGGTTCTCAGGTGGTTACTATAAAAGTTCTTCAAAAGTCACCAACATCTGTCTTTTTTTATTTTATTTTTTTTCTAGATGAAACAAATCAGATTCAAACCTAATCAAAAAAAGGAAAAAAAAATAATTTATTTTTTGGTTGTTTCTATGGCACTGACTGTAACCTTTTACTCTTCGTTCTTGAGAGGTGAATGAAATTATATATATAAAAAAAGTCCTGTGAGTACATTTTTTTTTTATTTCTCAGCAAGGTTTTTCTGAATTGTTGCGTGACGGGATGTGCAGTTTAATCCTGAAAGTCTGGACAAACAGATGCTTACGTGCCGGTGCTGCTCACACAAGGGTAACACACACACACACACACACACACACAGGTTTTACCGGACAGAATGTGATTGATGCCAAAGGTTTTATTAAAAGAATAATACTTTTCCTGTCTCCTCATTTATTTATGCTGCACAAGCACATGACTTTAATTTGGAAGTGGCTCATTTCAGTTTATTTATGGTTTTCTTGCTAATGATTCAACTTCTGTAGCACTAAACTGTCCATATAAGCCCTATGTGGGGTACCATTATGTAAAGGAGTGTCTAAATTAAATGCATGAAATCCTGCAAACTGAATGACTGTTTGCATAGCAAGCCTTTTGCAAAGCAGTTTTTGTATTTCAGTAATATTCATTTACTCCTGTAGTGTCTACATATAACAACTCAGATGCTTTGACATTTTGAAACTACACACTTCAATGAGTTTTTGTGGACTTTTTTTGTTAAAGATCAAAACAAAGTATTTTAAAAGTGTGGAGTATTTTTTTAACGTCATATTTATCCAACACTTATGAAGCAGGTTTTTACATCTACACAGTGAAATTTGTTGGCTTTCCTTTTTTTATTTTAAGATTTTTTTTTTAGATTTATTTATATTAAAGAGCAGCAATGTTAAAGCATTGCCACAGATTCTCAATTGAATTTAGGTTTGTACTTTGACTAGGCCATTCTATCATGAATATTCTTTGATTCTGTGCCAGAATGTATTGATAAAACCTGTTCACAAACTGTTAAAATGTCAATGAATTCTTAAAATTAAATATTATTGAACATCTTTTCAGTCCTTCTAGGATTTTGTGATTCTTTTTGCTATTTTTTTTACAATAAAAATCAGTGTTTGTGGTACTAATCTCTGGAAATATTTGTGCTTATTTATGACAGTAAATGCAACTTTTTATTACTCGCTGCATATATCATGAACTATAATCTGACATCATTTAAGGCTAAGGCAGCTGTTTGACAGTTTTTGAGAAAAATCTAATTAACTCCCAAAAAATGTGGGGAGTTGTTTATTTTTGCATAAATTTCCATGATAATTCCCAAGAAACTGGAGGGACTGATTGATATAATTTGGCAGTAAGCCAATAAAAATTACATAGATTTGATTTTGAATATATTTGAATTTATAGACTAACGCCTTCAAGTTCAACAAAATTTACCTCAGCTTTTCATCATATTTTCAAATAAATTTACCATTACAGACATTTTTGCCTTCAATTTAACATAATTTTAGCTTCAAATAGCTATATTTTTCATTTAATTTACTAAATTTGTTTTAGAACAATGTAATAATTTTGTGTTTCCAATGGGGACTGCAACATGTTTATTGTGGACAACAATATTGTGTCACAGTGGCCCACACCATAAATACTAACATGTTTCCCCCACATTATGTTTGTCACATCTTCAAAGAGAAATATTTTTGTCAAAATATAACTAAAGCTCTTTGATACAATTTAAGGGCAACCACACATTTCTCCCCTTATTCTTTGGCCTAAACCTGCACTTTTATTTAAACAAAACAACAACAAAAGAACACTGCAATGTTTATTTTGATTGCATCTTAATAAGCATCATATTCTCGTTCTTTCTTAACAAGGTACATTTTTCACAGACATACTTCAAACCATTAACATCATCAACAGATGAAATAACATCAATCAATCAGTGAATTCTTTGTTGTTATTGTCACGTTTACATAGGGACAACGAAATTAAAAAGATGCAGTCTACTGAGTGTGACGCATAAAAGTTAAAAAGTTAACGAAAAGTTGAAAACGACATGAATAAACAGCAACAACAACAAAAAAAATTAACAAACAACACAACACAATTCAAAGTAACATAAACTAATAGCCACCAACTGTACAATTAATATCGGTGTCACTACAGGGCCTTGCAGGTACAGGTTTAAAAGAAACCACACAGATAAAACAAACAAAAAACACTGCTCTCCTGCCTTTTGTTGATGACGTCACATTCCCGGAAACACGCCCCTCGCCGGTGTTCTAAAGCCGCTCGCGCCCCTTATGGGCGTGTGCGCGGCGCGCGTTCACGACACACACCAGGAAATATGGCGGCGCTCATGACCCTCAGTCAGGTAACGTCAAACAAGATAAAGAAAGTCTTACATTTTTAATGTCCGTGGTTATCAAATAACAGTGACGTTTTTTATGTGTGCTATTTTCACGTCACGACGCCATAAGCCGTATTAAGTATGTGTCAGTTAAACCGAATTAGCGAGTTTTCGTTATCCACTGAGTAAACATAGTTAGCTAGGTAGAGTTGTGATGGGTTAATTGTACGTTTCGGTGAAAATTAAACGTACCTACATAAAAATTAAAGCTGTTTTCTTGTAGAAATGTGTTGTTTATTAATTACGTGTTAAATGTTTTGCTTATTTAGCACCAATCTACATTCTGAGTTAACTTAACTAGTGCGTGTTGACAGTTGACATTTTTACCTGTCATTCTTTTCGTTCTTTTACAGTTATCGAATGGAAACGCAGCATTTGAAAATTATTACAGACAGGTAAGAGTTTTTGTTACCGGCATTTTCTCGTTCAACTCTTCATGGCTCCTAAATGTTATAAATAATCTAATATTTAACTGTTCTGATTTTTGTGCAGCTTGATCCAGCAAACACAGGCAAAATATCAGCAGGCGATGCAGCTCAGTTTCTTAAAAAGTCTGGGTTATCAGACAATACACTTGGAAAAGTGGGTCTTGAACTGATTGACATGTTGACTCTAAATGTATTCAGTAAATCCCATCTAATAATATTTTTTTATTATTATTTTCACTTTTTCAGATATGGGATTTGGCAGATTCTGATAGAAAAGGCTATTTGGATAAAAGGGTATCTCAGTCATTCTTTCCATAGAGCTACTTTGTTGGTTGGATGCTGATGTATGCAGAAAGCACCAGATTTGTTCCTCTTTGTTCCTCTTTTGTAGGGTTTCTTCATTGCGATGAGACTGGTGGCATCAGCACAGGGTGGAAATGACATCAGCCTTAACAACCTCAACCAAAATGTAGCTGTGCCAAAATTTGTGAGTGTTCAAATTACTTTATCTCTAGCTGCTGTTGATCTGATGGGATTAAAATACCTCTGCAATCTTTTGGGAAAACAATTAGTGGGTTTTATTGTCTCTAAAAGGTAATTAGGCACGATACGAGATTGTCACGGTATGATGACGACGTTTTCAGGAGTTACAATTTATATTTATTTTTTAATCATGTAATTGCTTTTATTATAACAGATAAACTTATTAGTAAAAGTATAATAATGGTGGCCATAATCTTTAACTACTCCTGTGTTGTATGTTTTTACTTTTCTGCATTTTATAGAGTATTTCCAGCTGAGGTTTAAAGCAGAGCTTCTTTTATAAAAGCAATTGGCGGTTTGTCAATGATTCATATTGACTTTGTGACAAGAAGTATTTCAATGCAGCTTTTTTTTCATAAGAAAGGGAAAAATGTAATATCTGGTGAAAAGAAGAGTTTTCACTTTTAGTATATGCTCCATACAACTGGAGAAAACTCTGATTATTCATTTTATGGCAGAGAAAGTCTTATAAAAGGACTGTAGGAACTTTGACTAAAATATCTAACAGCTTATAAAGATTTTCTTTTTTTATTTTAAGAACTTTCATACCAGTTTTCCATACGGTTTTTCCCCTCCTGTCCACATGGATATTACTGCATCCTCATATTGTCTCCTGTCTTTTCCAGAGAGACACTGACAGCCCGTTAGTAACTGCATCATCAACAACATCTGACTGGGCAGTTAGGGTGAGCCAAAACACATTTACAAGACTTCTCTCAAGAAGAATAAATGGACAAGCTTGTCATCTGAATGTTTTCATTCTCTCCTAGCCTGATGAAAAAGGGAAGTTCGAGGCGATTTTTGAAAGTCTGTCCCCTGTGAAAGGTCTCCTCTCCGGTGACAAGGTCCGACCTGTTTTGATAAACTCCAAGCTACCTCTGGATGTGTTGGGAAAGGTAATGCAAACTCACTATTCAACACTGTGCTGTTGTTTAACTTTTCAAAGGAATCAGATCTTGATAATTATTCTTTGACTATAGATTTGGGACCTTAGTGACGTGGACAAAGATGGACATTTGGACAAAGAGGAATTCATAGTGGTATGCGTAGATCCTTTTCATTTTTTACAGTTCCCTAAAGAGAAATGTAACATAGATGATGTTTATCATGTTCCAGGCCCTGCATCTCGTTTATCGCACCATGGAGAAGGAGCCTGTCCCAAGCAGCCTGCCTCCTTCTCTTATCCCACCTTCCAAAAGAAAGAAATCTGCGCCTGCTCTTCCCGGCGCTGTGGCCGTTTTGCCCGGCCTCGGATCCGGCCCGGCCGCTCTGCGGAGCTCTCCTTCTCTGAGGAGCGCCACTCCTCCTATGGGGAGCGCTGCATCTGCTCTGGGTGGCGTTTCGGCCCTCAGCCCCAGCGCTGTCACCTTGTCTCCAAAACACTCCTTTAAATCCAGCTCAGCATCCACTCCAGCGGTACGTCGACATAAAACTGCTCTTTTCTTTCTCCACCAATGCAATCATTGTTAGAGCTACGGGTGGACTTAGAGTTTTATCACAATATTTTGTGGTAGTATCGTGATAACAATAATAACTATTTATCACTACTTTATTAGGCAATTATCTGGCTGTGACTGCATGGCACAGCAATTATAGCACCACAAACATAAATACTATTTTTTTAAAACCTTCCTATTCATATTACACTACTTTAGGACGACAGTCGCATAATGAAGTGTGATATTTATCACTAAATTGAACAGAGTTATTGCTTTTAATGATGTTTTCACATTTGTTGACATTTATTGATATTCGCACTGAACAAACAGTGAAAAAAATAGTAAAAGTAACAATCCTGTTTTTTAAACATTAATTGGACTTTATTGTGACATCTTATAAAAAATGTATCACTGTAAATGATAAACGATACGATAAATGCCCACCTATAGTTGGTGCATCAGACAGAGTTTGACTGTTTCGTATTAAATCTGATATAAAATTTGCATTGTATCTCCTTCCTTTTGTATATCATTATGAGGAAAACTTTATATTGAATCTTTATAAAGAATAGCCAAAGTGTTAAGTCATAAATAACTTGCTCTTCAGTGTAATTTTTCTTCTTAAATTTGGAGATACTTGAAAATATTATTCATCATATGTTTTATTTTTGGAAAATAAAAGATGCTCTGCTTGCTGCATTGGTTAGTTCTATTCAGATTTTTTTTTAAAAGCTCCACATTAAATACGTGTTACAGTTTCTGCGCTTTGACTTTTGGAGTGACTAGTATTTCATGTATTAACTTCACTGTTACCAACAGTAGGACTTGCTCTACCACATTGTTGAGCGCATTGTATGTGGGGCAGTTTGTTTCTCCTGCAGGGATTTTTTTCACCCGTGACTTTCTGAGAAACAGGTTCCCTTGAAAGGGAAGCAAGTGGCTTTATCAGAATAGTTGGGACTTGCTTGCATTAATGTTTATCTGCAAATTTTTTAGATTCGTCTCAAACAAAATGTTGTTGAAGGTAACGTTGCCATTGTAACTCTAAGAAAAATCATGAATAGTTTATAATTCTTTCAGTGTAGATGCAGCAGGCATTAAACTTTAAAATGTACACTTGAACTAGATTGACATTAAAGTAGCAAAAGGCTTTAAACGTAATTGATTGGACAGCTTTTTCTGCTGTCACGTCAAACCATGTTTATTTTTGAAGCTGTAATGCGACAGAATGTGAAAAATCTCAAGGATTTGAAAACGTTTACAAGGCGCTGTAAGTCTGCGGATTCTCTGGGGATTAAATGCACCACAAACATAAATACTATTTTATTTTATTTTATTTTATTTTTTAAACCTTCCTATTTATATTACACTACACTTTGTTTTTTGTTGTCTTTCGCTCCCTCCAGGCTGCAGTGAACTGGGTGGTACCGGTGGCCGACAGAGAAAAATATAGGGAGCTTTTTAAGAAAACGGACTCTGATGGGGACGGCTTCATCACCGGCACTGAGATCATTGAGATCTTCATGCAGTCCAACCTCTCTCAGACCATGCTGGCGCAGATCTGGTGAGATTTGGTCAATGCAAATGGTCTTTCAGACGTTTATAGCGGCTTGAAAAGCAAATCACACTCTGATATTCTTTTAAAATGTGCATGGAATATTTTATTAGATATATTAAGGCAACAGAATATCCAGAAATCTGGATTTAAGGAGTTTTAATTTGGCCTTAAACAACTTTGTAAACACATCAACATTATTTTTAGTGCTTCTAGTAAAGGTGTGAAAAGCCTTAAAATAAAATAAACTTTGATTGTTGAAGAATAACACCACACTGATGAAGTTTAGAAAAATCCAATCTGTTGATTTATTTTTTTTATCTATTTAGTAAAATTCAGCAAAATAAATGAGACCATGTGGCTAAGAAAATGGTCCTCGGTATTCCATAATTTTAAATTGTTTCATTTGTATTAATAGTCATTGTCAACAATTTTGCTACTGATTAAAGATAATTATTTCTAAATTTGATGAAATTACAAGCTGAATTTTACTTAATTTTTTAAGTTCAAAATTAAAGGATTTTCTTCCTTCAGTATAAAATAAGTCTATTTTATAATGATATCTATAAGCAATGTTTAAACATTACTTGTTTAAACCTTAATATATTTGCAGATACTTTTAATTTTTAAAGTGTAAAATAAAACATTTGTTCTGCAGGAAAACTGTTCAGTTAACTGAACATTTTGATACAGAGGACATAACAAGCGATAGCAGCTTTTGTTGATGCTAAGGTCTTTGACCTCATAACTTTATGCTTAATTTTACTGTCAGAACTTTTCTTCATGATCTCTGTTACCTTCAGAATATGTTGAATCTTTCCCCGTTGTTTAATTTAGGAATTTTAAACCGTCTTAAAGCAGAGTCTTAACCAGCGAGCGATGCTGGTATTAATTCTCAGAAGCTGCCGTGTTTTTCTCTTTTAAAAGGAAAAACTGTCTTGTTTTCTACAGGGGACTCGCTGACACAAAGCAGACAGGCAAACTGACCCCGGAGCAGTTTGCTCTGGCCATGCATTTCATCCAGCAGAAGGTGACAAAAGGCATCGACCCTCCCTCTACTCTCACTGCAGACATGATCCCCCCGTCAGAGAGGACGGCAGCGTCAGCGTTGGGCCTCGTGAGTCCCGACTCCATCTTCAGCTCTTCTTTAAGTCACTCTGCATCTTTTCAGTTTGGGCTAGCTAAAGTATTTATCAGTTGATGGTTTAAGTTTTGATCAGGCCCATCTGTTGGATTTTGAAACTTCTTTGGGGTGCAAATGTTGTCAAATATGCTTTTTATTCTTGTACAAATCTGCTTTAAAAATCAAATTAATTCCTTTAAATATCCGTTTCTCTACTGCAACGGCATGTTGCATATTCTATTCTTTTAACTTCTCTTGAACTTTTCAGATTTTGTCCCATAACAACCACAAACATCAATATATTTCGTAGGGTTTGTTCGTGATAGACCAACGCAAATTGGTGCATAATTGTGAAGGGAAAAGTATGAGGGGCCGTTTAGGACAAAATTTACGTTTTGTCTCTCACACACTACCAAAAACTCTCGCATACTCCAAAAAAATAGCCACGCACACTCAAAAAATACTCAAATTGCGTATACATACTACTAAAATGTCACACACACACAAACGTTAACTTTCTCGCTCACATACACTATCAGCTCGCTCACACACACAGACGTTTATCTCTCACATACACAAGACTAAAGTTGAACACACACACACACAGTACTAAGACTCTTTTTGAATGTGTGAGAGTTGTCACGGAAGAGGCGGGGCATAATTTT
>NW_015112691.1:513171-514636 GCF_001443285.1 Poecilia latipinna | reverse complement strand
TTGTCCTTGCTCTGATGGGCAAAAACAGGTGATATCACCGTAGTGGATTTTTATGAGGGGCCGTTTAGGACAAAATTTACGTTTTGTCTCTCACACACTACCAGAAACTCTCGCACACTCCAAAAAAATAGCCACGCACACTCAAAAAATACTAAAATGTCACACACACACAAACGTTAACTTTCTCGCTCACATACACTATCAGCTCGCTCACACACACAGACGTTTATCTCTCACATACACAAGACTAAAGTTGAACACACACACACACAGTACTAAGACTCTTTTTGAATGTGTGAGAGTTGTCACGGAAGAGGTGGGGCATAATTTTTGGATCAAACTGCGCATGCGTAGATCCTAAACTATAAGTTTCGATTGTTGACTCACTGTATGTTGTATTACTTAGTATATTTGTGCTTTTATAAACATATAAATATATTGAAACTATCTTTCAATAGCTACCTTATATTAAACTATGTTAAGGACAAATGTCAAACATAGTGCAAATATTTTGAAAACAAAGTAAAAGATCTTGCAGGTATATTAATCTCCTTCCTCCTTCATCAGAAATGAAAAATTATAAATGCACACTACGTGTTGGGAACCTGTGTTTGTTGACTGACTTTTATTTGTCAGGCTTACGAGACAAAAGCTGAAAAAAGATCGATTTTCTTCGCTTTCAAAATAACACAAAACAGCGAAAAAAGACCTCCACACCGGACCTCGTTTATTTATGTATGTATTTTTATTTTGATAGCTGCCGATTAAACTGAAAGTTACACATTGACATGATCATATGAGTAGTTTTTACCGAGAAATCGATCAGAAGCGCCGTGAAAATGGTCAGATTGACCGGGTCCGTGTCTCTGGCTGCAATGCGCGCTCCTGTCACAGGGGGAACAGATTTTCACGGGGAACAGAATTTCTCATAAGACCTCTTAATAATTCCTGTAATGCTGGCACCCAGTGGACAGATTGTACTACAGCAGTTTTGCTATTTTTAATCAATCAATCAATCAGATTTATTTATTTCTATAGCACATTTAAGCTACAAGTAAGTTAAAAGTTCTATTTATATATTTAAAAGCACAAATATACTAAGTAATAGAACATACTGTGAGTCAACAATCGAAACTTATAGTTTAGGATCTACGCATGCGCAGTTTGATCCAAAAATTATGCCCCGCCTCTTCCGTGACAACTCTCACACATTCAAAAAAAGTCTCGCTCTCACACATTCAAAAAACGAGTCTTAGTACTGTGTGTGTGTGTTCAACTTTAGTCTTGTGTATGTGAGAGATAAACGTCTGTGTATGTGAGCGAGAAAGTTAACGTTTGTGTGTGTGTGACATTTTAGTAGTATGTATACGCAATTTGAGTATTTTTTGAGTGTGCGTGAGTACTTTTTTGGAGTATGCAAGAGTTTTTGGTAGTGTGTGAGAGACAAAACGTAAATTTTGTCCTA